>NC_064859.1:41788290-42088290 GCF_024139225.1 Suncus etruscus | reverse complement strand
CTGCTATTTTTTGGCTGATATCACCAAGGCTTTTTGTATTTAGTCTGGACACCATGCCCTCATCTTCATTCTTCCAGGAGACCGACCTGGAGGCTGAGTACATGCCTCTAAAAGTTGTAGTATCAGTAATAGTGCTTTTTAATCTCTGGACAACTTCATTTGTTTAGTGCTGTCATCCCTATAGGAACACATCAATTTAACAGAATGGACAGCTAGCACGAGCTTACTAAACTAAACCTTCTGCCTTTGTATTAATGACTTCATAGGAGATACAATAGTTTTCACAAATGTGCTTGCTGTTGTATTTTTCTTTTTTCTTTCTTTTTTAACTTTCTTCTCTTTCTTTTTATTTTTTTAATTTTATTTCTCTTCTTTTTTCAATAACTGTGCTTTCACTTATCTGGAAACAAATATATTATAATCAATATGTCAACTACGTGATGCATTTTCTTTAAATAAATTTTTGAAAAGATATGATAGGAGATAAAGAAGAGAATTTATGTTTTAGAAACAACACAGGCTTCTCTAGAGCAAAAACGCAGAGAGAGATAGTTTCATATTCAAAAAAGAATATGTGCTTTAAGAACAAGCCTAAGTAGATACCTTTTATTGGGTCTCCATTATATGTATGTGTATGAACTGAATGACAAATCTTTTACTTAGAAGCTGTTCCATCAATAATGTCTTGTTATATCACTAGTGAGGAAAAAATTATTCTCACCAATGTGAATGAAATGACATAATTAGAAACTTGCTTTTAATTATATTCCAACAATTAAATGCTGCAGTTCTAAAAAACTTATCAATAACTTGCTGCAAGTTAAAGACTGAAGGACTATCATATTACACTAATAATTCACTATTACTTATACTTCAGATAATATAATGACAGAAATTTGAGTTGTTAGGGGACACGTGCCATTTAACCAAACCCTAAATAACCAAGCAAAGCAAATGCATATTGGATGTCTTTGATCATAAATCAAAGTAAAAAGTAAAAAATCCTGGAGTTACATATAAATTTCTTGTGAAAAAAGGCTCTTAAGTAAAGAAGTTTAAAAAATTGTGCTTTCGGGGGCTGCCGGGCGGTGGCGCTAAAGGTAAGGTGCCTGCCTTGCCTGCGCTAGCCTTGGACAGACCGCGGTTCGATCCACGGTGTCCCATTATGTCCCCCAAGCCGGAGCAACTTTCTGAGTGCATAGCCAGGAGTAACCCATAGAGCGTTACTGGGTGTGGCCCAAAATCCAAAAAAAAAAAAAATTGTGCTTTCAAGTTATCTCAATTTTAAAAATTAAGGAAAATTACATATGTAATTTTGATATAATAATGACTTATTTTGACTAATGTAACATATACATCAGTAGTTTTTACTCCAAAATAAATACTGTATGGTTCAAAAAGTTAATAATGTTATTGAGCTAAAAGAAAATTACATGAGATTAAATACAGTCTGGAGATAAGATAGCATTCATCTATAAAGGGCTAAAAAATCTTACAACAATGTGCATCATGATGACTGAATTGCTCACCCTATAAATTATAATCAGTTTTATTAAAATATAAACAATTTTCAACCTTGAAGTAGCAGAGACAACAAAAGAATGCCTTTGTTCTTATTAAAAGACACGTTGAAGTATTTAAGTGTGAAATATCACTTTAAAATATTTAGCAAAAATGGAGCCAGAGCAGTGGTATAGCAGTAGGGCATTTACCTTGCATGCAGCTGACCTAGAACGGATCTCAGTTGATCCCCCAACACCCCATATGGTCCCCCAAGCCAGGAGTGATTTCTGAGCATTTAGCCAGAAGTAGCCCCTGAGTGTCACCACTTATCTGGAAATTTGAGTGTGGCCCAAAAACCAAAAGAATAAATAAGTAAATTAAATAAAATATTTAGCAAAAATGACACTTATCTATTAATAAAAAATAAGGGGAGAATGAGTATGGGGAGATTGTGATAATGACGGAGGGAACTGGAAGCTGGTAAAGGATATAGTGCTGAAATTTTAATGTATAACACCATAGCAATAACAACAGTTTTGTAAAGCATTGTGTTTAAAATAAAAATACTAAAAATTTAGACAGATATAAAATAATAAAATATTAACATTGCAGATAAATCTAAAAACATGGAAATGGTGTAGTACATGAAAACTATAAAATAACAACTGCCATAATATTGAAAACTATGATTGATGCCTCAGCTAAAAAATATGGACACTGTTCTTTTCATATTTTCATAGACTTAAGCCTATTTAAAATGCAAAATTTGGGAAACTAAAGCAAAATATCTACAGTGCATTTTTGCAAAGGGTAATTAACCACATTTTCCTTAAATTCTAGATTTTTATTGTTTTCTTTAATGAGTTCCAGGGGGAGGCATATCAGTTTGAACAGTTATCTATTTTGTGCTTTTCGCATTAAATATTTATTAGAGTCCAGCTGCCCTTTAATAGGGACAATGCTTTTAGGGTTTATATTGTAGCTCTTTCTCTCAGTGGAAAACTAATAAAAATAGTTCTGGTCATAAGGAAGAAGGTGCTGAGTGAGACAGATTTTAGTAGCTGAGCAAAAGGTAAAAATCACTTCCATTTATAGTTGCTTACAATCAAGAACACTTAATGATATCCCAATTAATTTATATGGCTTTTCCAAACTAAATATTCAGCTAGTTTATAATTGGCCATCACTGGTAACTGGACTCCTCTATCATTTTGGACCCAATATACAGTGACAGATAACTGACTGACTGGGCAGATCCCTTCAGGCATAGAAAGTGTGGGCCAGGACAAATAACACATTTCTAGCAAGATGAGGTAGGAAGCCCAAGAACAAATTAACACTATTGCTTTTTAGCAGCAACTTCTACAGAATCCCCATTCTATCCACTTACCCAAGTTTTTTTTTAAGTGTAAAAAATTGTGCAGGTCACTGCTATTCCCCTAAGAAATGGTTTAATGTCTGAAGGTTATTGCTACTTTCCTATAAGCCAAGAGCCATGAACCTAGAGAATGACTAATCTCTTCACCTGTGCACTTGGGTTAAGAATATAGGAATCTCAGTAGGACCAAGAGCCCAGAGCTAAATAGCATAAGTCTCAGGCACCCTTAAGGGCTTCATTCCATGCCTCCATCAAAATGATTTTTCACCAAAAAAATTCCATTTAGAATCTGAGAATTGGTTCCTTCTCTAAGCCCCCTATCCTGTTTGACTAATACTTGTTAATCTCTGCAAATTCTCTCTACTTTCCTCTGCCCTGCTTTGTAGCAAAGTGAACTAAGGGTTGTATCAACTCATGTCCTTTACCTACTGACTTTCCATCAGGCTGAGTTGGTGGAGATACTGAAAAAAGGAAAAGAGATCAAAAGACTTATTTAACCTTAGCTCCTCACTTTAAGTTGAAATTCTGGCATAGTAGCAGCATCTATAATTCCTTTCAAGGCACCCCTTTCTTCTAGAATCAACTTTCTAGTAGCAACGTCCACTACACTCCTATCGATCCTTCAAGCCCTGGGAGGTGGAGTGCAATGACTCTATATGTTCCTGGTTTCTGGGTACCTCGACATTTTATTTGTCTCCATAATTCTATGGAGTAAATACTGCCATCAGTGGAGTGATCTGAATCTTATTGGTCCTGCTAATACTCAGATATATATTAGCTATTTCTTCACCTTCCACCATTTCACTCTCAGTTTCTCATACAAGATAATTTTCATCATTTACTTCACTCTTCATACCTTAAACTTTCCATATTACAATGACACCAATGGATTAATTACCAAATTCTCTGTATCTTCAGAGAATACATCTCCCATCCCTGCCCCTGCACCTTACCTAAGAATGACATCTCTCCTGATAGTATTTCTTTATCAAGACCTTCATAGTAAGAAGTAACTCATTGTCCACACACTATAAGTACAGGATTTCCAGTTATTTTTGCTTTCTACACCTGTTTATCAAACCATACTCCAGCACTCTCAGACAAAAATCAGATTTTTGATACCTCCTCTATCCTTTCTCTCTCTAATTTACCCATTATATATTTGAGACCATTTATTATTATTATTATCTATGTCATTTATTCTCTCCTACATCACCTAAATAATTACAAATTTTATTGATCTAATTAATGTCATTCAAGTTTACCTTCACTTCAGGGCAATCAAATAAACTGATGATGAGTGGAAATAGAGTTTTAGCAATCGAAGTACCCATCAACAGATGAATAACTGTGTATTTTCCACAGCATAGATACACCTTGTCAGGATGATACTAATGAAGTAAATAATAAAGACAAATACCTTATTTTACTCATATGTTAAATAGAAACAAAGCATATTATCAAACTAAAAATAAATCCTTTGATTATGACAACAAAATGGTAGTTGCCATAAGGAAAGAGGACAGAGGGAAGAAGGGGTAGGGTTAAGGAGGTAAAGGGGTTTAATAATATGTTGTGGCTAAGATTATAATGTAGCTACATTATAAGATTATAATGTAGCGTATACACTGACTTATACTGCTATGCATCTGTAATCCAATGTTAGTTTACAATAAAAAATCTTTTGGTATGCATTATACAATATTAACTTATAAATATCTCCCCTCCAGGTAGGTACTGTTATGGTGTATCTTTGATAGATAAAATCAGGCATAAGAAGTGAAGTGACTTGTCCAAGGAGGTAATCTTAATGGGACAAGTTCCCAAACACAGATTATTCAACTTTGTGCTTTAAACAATGACACCAAATGAGAGTAACAAATATATTCTTAGAAAACCACTGACTAGGGACCAGAGTGATGGCACAGCGGTACTGCATTTGCCTTGCACTCTGCTGACCCAGGACAGACCATGGTTCAATCCCCGGTGTCCAATATGGTCTCCCAAGCCAGGAGTGGTTTCTGAGCATATAGTCAAGAAACCCCTGAGCGTCACCGGGTGTAGCTCAAAAATCTCCCCTCCCGCAAAAGGAAAAAAGTAAAGGAAAATCACTGACTAGCAGGAACTTTTCAAAATTATTTTCAGGGCCAGAACAATAGAACAGTGGGTAGGGTTCTTGCTTGCACATGGCCAGCTTGAGTTCAAGTTTTGGCATCCCATATGGTTCCTCATCTATCTACCATGCCAAAAGTGATTCCTGAATGCCAAACAAGGAGTAAGCCTTGAGCACTGCTGTGAGTGGCCCCAAAACAAAACAAAAACAAACAAACAAACAAGAACCATAATTATTTCCAGGTTGTTTCATTTTGGGGAATCAAAATTTACAGGATATACTTGTTTTTGTCATGTTCTCATTCCAAATTTGGAATTTAGTATGTAATCTTGTCCTTTCTCTTCAAGTTTCTTCATTAAGGACATGGTATTAGTTCTTTTATTAGGAAAAATGAATCCTTGTCACTGGTAGTGGAAATGTTGACTAGTTCAACTAACCTTTCTGGGAAAATAATATGAATATGCATCAAAAACTAAGAATTAAACTTCCATATGATTCAGCAGTTCCTCTTCTAGGCATTTATCCCAATGACACCCTCTCCAATATTTAAAATAGTCAAACTATAAAAACAACACAAGTATCCAAGAATAGATGGCAGGGTAAAAAAAGATGTGTCAGAGGTTAGAGAGATATTACAGTAGTGAAGGTGCTTGCCTTGCACACTGCCAACAAAGGTTCAATTTTCTGGCATTTTATATAGACCTAATTGCTCAGCCAGGAAGTAAACCCTGAGGATGATCAGATATGGCCTCAAAACCAAACATACAAATAAAAAATAAAAAACTGATATATATCATAGATATAATTAAATACTTCATGGCTATAAAAATAAAATTGTGTAATTCACTGCAATGGATATGGGGAGTACCATGCTGAGTGAAGAAAGTCAGAAGATGAGGAACAGATAAAGCATGACTTTGCTCATATATGGAATATAAAAAATGTAGTAATAACTTATGACTAAAAGCAACAAAGCATAAAAACTTGTACTCAGAACTGAGCTAACTGAGGGAAGCAGGAAGGAGAGTGAAAGAGGAATAGGTTGAGGTAATGAGATGGTAATTCTGATGGATAGTGTGGTGTTGAAATATTGTATGCACAAACTCCATCATTAATAGAATTTTAAATCATTGTAGCTAAAATTAAATCAAATTTCATTTCATTTAAATATATAGGTATAGGTCCTTTTTCTCAGATGATAACAAATAGAGAAATTAAATAGGAACACATTGGTTATTAAGATGGTGAAGTTAATGAAATTCAATATGTTAACACTGACACTGCAATTTAAGCTAACTGAACCACATTCTAGTGTGAACCACTGTTGGTACATGCTGGCATTAGTGTCTTAGAAAAAAAATGTGTCTGAAATTTTTAACAGTGCAAAATTGTACCATATTGCTTTGCCATGGATCATGGCTTCTGTCTTCATGGCTTTGTGGCCCACTGGACCATCTATGTCTCAGCTGGCACTAGTTAAAAATAGTTAAAATAGTTAAAATAGTTAAAAATAGTTAAAAATAGTTAAAAAGCCAGAACACAGCTCAGCCATCAACAGGTCTGACTTTTTGTTTGTTTGGTTTTGGGTCATACCTGGCAGCGCTCAAGGGTTACTCCTGGCTCTACATTCAGAAATCGCTCCTGGCAGTCTCAGGGGACCATATGGGATGCCGGGATTCAAACCAACATCCTTCTGGATGCAAGGCAAGCACCCTACCTCCATGCTATCTCTCTAGCCCCAGATCTGACTTTCTTATATGATCAGATAATTCTTGAGGGGAGCTGGAATTTTCTTTCTTCTTTTTTTTATTTTTGATCAAAGTGGATTACATATCTTTCATAGTAATATTTTAGGTACATATTAACATTGAATCAGGAGAATTCCCTCCACCGAAGTTGACCTCCCTCCCCCCCCCCATTTCCAGCATGCATCCAATTCTCCCTCCTTACCCCCGGGGCTGCTGGTATAAGTGATCCCCTCTGTATCTAGCTTGTTGTAGATTGGGAATGATTCTATTGTCGTTGGCTTTCTTCTTTTTTAAACTTAGAAGTGTCAATAAATCTAACTAAAAATTCTATTGCTAAAAGGAAGGTGTATTAACTGGCAAGAACAAGCAGCTTCTGCCATATACCATATCCCTGACATTGTCATCATTCATACTTATCCACTAGGAATTACTTAACCTTGTTTCTCTAACAGTTATTTCTTTTCCACAAATTCCCCTCTAAACCCAACACTGCTGTGCTAAATTAAGACAAGGTGTCTACTGACTCCCTTCCTATTATGCTGAGTTTCCCAATAGCCAGCTGAGACTAAATGACACAACATTCTTTTACTTTATGTGCCATATTTTCCTGAAAAAATAAAATTCAGATGGTTCAAAGACATGTATTTTCTTTTCTAGCACACACAAAAATGCATGGCCAACAAGACTGATTTCATGACATTTTTTAGTATTCCTCAGTGGCTCTCTCCTTAGTTCTTCAGAGCAAGTTCTGTGATACACTTTTCCTCATGTCTAAGAGGTGACTAAATTTATTTCCCACAGCTACTGTAATAAATCACGACAAATTAGGGATTTCAAACATTACCCATTCATTCTCTGAGTGTTCTGGAGAGTTAGAGTCTAAAGTCAAGGTGTCAGCTGGTCTCTATTTCTGCTAGAAGCTTCACACGCAACCTGTTCTCCTGCTTTTTGGAGTTTTTGAAAACCATCATATTCCTGACCTATTTCTTAGATTGATACCATCTAGTTCATTGTCCTATCCCCTGATGATTTTGCTTTCCCTGTCTTCTCTTTCCCTGTTTGTGACTACACTTAGGTCTACCTGGATAATGTAAAATTAGAAGATTCTCTTAATTTAATTACTTACACTTTTTTTATTCATATAAAAGAAGATTAATCACAAATTGCAGGAAATTGGACATGAACACCTGTTGTATGTAAACATTTTATGGGATTATTATGTTACTGACCCTACCCTGATCGTGATTGTGCCCTACCCTAGGGTGTGACCTGGCATTCTGCACCCACCCTAGGGTGGTACCTGATTCTGCTTCCACCATTGGGTTGTATCTGATCCCACCATTGGGTGGTACCTGATTCTGGGGGATAAAAACAAGGGTCTGTGGAAGGCGAGAGGTTTTTTTTTGCTGGAACTTAGGCTGAGACTTTGGACTTCAGTCTTGTCCACAGAATAAAGCTAATATTTCCACAAGCTTGACTGTCTGTGAGCTGTCTACCCACGTTTCACCTCAGAACTGTCGGCTGAACAGGATAGCAGATACGTGCTCCGAGCTGGAGGGGAAAGACTTCATCCTCCATTCCTCCATCACTATGTCTGGAGGTTTAAATACCAAATTGCCAGACCTGCATCACTGGCTGGAAAACAGCGCCCCAGTTCTATTCAATACATATATGAAAATATTGTCTGAGAGTTGACATTTTTATTTAAAAACACTTTCAGTTTGCTAGTGAAAGTGGAAGTTGAACTGCGGTTCATCAGGAATTGCAGAAGGTTGACTTGGAAACAGAGAAAGCTGCATCATCAGACCTGGAAGGGGGTGACTGCCAGGGATGAGCCCAGCAGGAGGCTGGGAAGGGGTGTGCAAAGTTCATCACCCTGGGTATCCCTCAATCACAGGGTTCAGCTTGGTCAAATTTTCTTCTCTACTCCTGATTTTTACAGACAAAAATCATACAGAAGTAAATGTGAACCTAGTGTCATACTTCCAAGGCTTCCTAAAATACCCTTGTGTTGAAACAAATTTCTGTTTCTAAAATGAACATTATAACAAAATTGACTATACATTCTGGAAAACTCTACTTTAGCAGGCAGATTTAAGCTTACATTATAAATACTGACATGTTGCTACTTATTTATAACAGTTTATTTCTGTTTAAGCTTATTTCTAACAGCTTGATATAGTTTTTTCCACTTTCTCCCCCCATCATCTGTTAAATGTATTGAATTCCATTATGTGCCTGCTTTCCTTTTCTACTTTTATGATTTTTCTTAGCATCCTTAAATATTAATATGCATGCTCTACTCTACATGAATTAATTCAATATTATTTTAGCCCTCTGATAACTTAGACTATGTCAATAAACCCCAAGAAAACTTCTGCCTTCAAGATTATCATTAAAAACATAATTTTGCCTTGCTTTTAGACATCCAACATTTTACTACAATTTTCATCAATAATTATAAGATTTACCAGTGTATTTTATAAATATATTTGTCCAACTCTTTTTTTTCTAGTTTCATTTTTTAATAATTTATTTATTTAAACACTGTGATTACTAACATAATTGTAGTTGGGTTTCAGTCATAAAGAGGAACCCTCCTCATCATGCAGCCTTCCCATCACCAATGCCCCCATCTCTTCCCTCTGCACCACCCGCCTGTATTCAAGACAGGCTTTCTACATCCCTCACTCACTGACATTGTGATGATAGTTCTCAGTGTAGTTATTTTTTCAACATCACCATCTTTGTGGTGAGCTTCATTTTTTTTTTTTTTTTGGTTTTTGGTTTTTGGGCCACACCCGGCAGTGCTCAGGGGCCACTCCTGGCTGTCTGCTCAGAAATAGCTCCTGGCAGGCACGGGAGACCATATGAGACACCGGGATTCGAACCAACCACCTTTGGTCCTGGATCGGTTGCTTGCAAGGCAAACGCCTCTGTGCTGTCTCTCCGGGCCCGAGCTTCATATCTTAAACCTGTCCTTCTGGCCCTTATCTCTGGGGATTATTTCAATGTCTTTAATTTTTCTTAAAATCCATAAATGAGTGAGACTATTTTGTGTATCTCTCTCCCTCTGACTAATTTCACTCAGTACGATAGATTTCATGTCCATCCATGTATAGTTGTCCAATTCTTATTTCATGCCCTCTTACTCTTTTTCTAAGTTCACCTTCCTTCAAACTAAAGTATGTCTTCCAGAAATTATTTCAAAATAGGTCTATGGGAACTGAACTTCATTATAATAATTCTACTTAGCCTTTCCTCTGAAGTGAAACCATTCACTTCACAGAGTTCTGAGTTTCATGTGTCCTACCAGCACTTAGAGTACATAATATCTTTGTCTCTGACATCTGCAATTGGTGAGAAATTAGCTGTCAATCTGATTGTCATTTCTTTATAATCTGTGTTCTCTGGTGGCTTTAAAGGCTTTCTCAGTCTTTACAATGCCTAAAATTGCTTCCACTTTGTCTCAATATTTAATTTCTAATTTCACTTGCTGGTGATTTGGTACATTCCTCCCTAAATATTCACAATCATATTCACATTCATTAGTGAAATATAAAAATTATATAAGAATAATCCCCCAAACAGGGGCAGGCGAGGTGGCGCTAGAGGTAAGGTGTCTGCCTTGCAAGTGCTAGCCAAGGAAGGACCGCAGTTCGATCCACCAGCGTCCCATATGGTCCCCCAAGCCAGGGCCAATTTCTGAGTGCTTAGCCAAGAGTAACCCCTGAGCATCAAACGGGTGTGGCCCGAAAAACAAAACAAACAAACAAAAAAAGAAGAATCCCCCCCAAAAAATATAAGTGGTGTAAAGGAGGAGTGCAGTTGGGACAGAAAAGGGACTACTATGACAATAAGAGTTGGGTATGATGGCTCTAGGCAGGAACTGGGTGCTGAAAGGAGGTAAAGTGATAAGCATGATAAACTTTTGGTAATAGTATTGCAGATTACAGTACCTAAAAGGAAAAAGGGAGGGGTAAATACAGAAAGGAAGGAAGAAAATAAAGAGAAAAAGATGGAGGAGGAAAAAGATGAAGAAAAGAAGATGAAGATGAAGAGAGAAAGAAAGAAAGAAAGAGAAAGAGAAAGAAGAAAAGAAAGAAAGAAAGAAAGAAAAGAAAGAAAGAAAAGAAGAAAAGAAAGAAAGAAAGAAAGAAAGAAAAGAAAGAAAGAAAGAAAGAAGAAAGAAAGGAAAGAAAGAAAAGAAAGAAAGAAGAAAGAAAGAAAAGAAAGAAGAAAGAAAAGAAAGAAAGAAAGAAAAAAGAAGAAGAAAGAGAAGAAAGAAAGAAGAAAGAAAGAAGGAAGGAAGAAAGAAAGAAAGAGAAGAAGAAAGGAAAGAAGAAGAAGGAAGAGAAGGAAGAAAGAGAAAGAAAGAAAGAAAGAAAAGAAAGAAAGAAAAAAAAAGAAAGAAGAAAGAAAGAAAGAAAGAAAGAAAGAAAAGAAGAAAGAAAGAAAGAAAAGAAAGAAAGAAAGAAGAAGAAAAAGAAAGAAAGAAAAGAAAGAAAAGAAAGAAAGGAAAAGAAAGAAAGAAAGAAGAAAGAAAGAAAGAAAGAAAGAAAGAAAGAAAGAAAGAAAGAAAGAGAAATAAAGAAAGAACGAAAGAGCGGAAGAAAGAAAGAAGAAAGAAAGAAAGACAGACAGAAAGAAAGAAAGAAAGAAAGAAAGGAAGAAAGTAAAAAAAGAAAGAAAGAAAAAAGAAAGAAAGAAAGAAAGAAAGAAAGAAAGAAAAGAAAGAAAAAAGAAAGAAAGAAAGAAAGAAAGAAAGAAAAGAAAAAAGAAAGAAAGAAAGAAAGAAAAGAAAGAAAGAAAGAAAGAAAGAAAGAAAGAGTGAGTCTTGGTTGGCAGAAAATTAACATTGGTGAATGTATAGGTGTTTGAATATTGCATGCCTGAAACTCAACAATAACTATTTTTAACTGAATCTCGTGTAATTCATTAAAATATTTAAAACATAATATTCTTTTTCCCCAAAAAAGCAATAATATTCTTGAACATAAGAAAATTAGAATATTGGAAAAATTGTTCACGACTCTTTCTCAGTGCTATCTCTTGTTCATCCTCTGGTTTCTCTTTTAACTCCTTTCAGATGTATATTGCAGTTTCTCGTTCAGTTCTTAATTTCTCTTTTATATTCCATCCACTTCTCTATGATGCATCCTAATACTTGTGTAATTTCTTCAGATATTTCAGCTTACTAATACATTATGTGGTTATCTAGTCTTAAGTTTCACATATTTAGACATTTGTCTTTAGTTTTAGCAAACTTTTTTTTACCCCCTCCTTTATTTTTTGGAGGTTACATCCAGCAGTAAGCAGGGCTTAATTCTGGCTCTGCACTTGGGGATCACTTATGGATGGCTCAATAAGCCATATGGGGTGCTGGCTATTGAACCTGGGCCAGCCACATGCAAGGCAAGACTCCTACCCACTCATTGTATAATCATTCTGGCCCACTGTTTTTATTCTAATGCTGTGTCTTATTTATAATGTTCTATACTGGACTTAAAATTGTTTTATTCTTTCATGTGTTAGAATTTCTCAACACATTTATTTCAAAATTTCAGGATATTTTGTTATCTTTGTGTGCTAATATTTCTTCTGCTCTCTAACTCTACTGTCTACAGCCCCACCCCACCCAACACAAGCACACTTAAATTCTCTGACTTTTCAGGAATTTAAGTTGGTACACCTGTCTCAGTATATCAGCCACAGGAAAACCTATACAGTGTTTGTCTGAGATGCTGATTTCTCAGAAGTTATTATTTTCCTAACATGGTTCAAGATGATTAGGCTCCTTTGTACTCATTCTGATATGGAAACCTCTACCTGATGTCCATCTTTCTACTGAGGGTCTGTTTCATCTTGAACCTTGACATTAGACCTAACAAATAACTTAGCCAAAATGATTTTCAATTTCTCTTTCACCCTTTCATTTCACTGCTAGGTGAGCACAATAGTCTATAAATTGTTCTTTGTTTCTAATTACTGAAGACTTGCCTTTCTTGTTCAAAGCCTAGTTATATATTTTAATGAGGTTGTATATTTTTATAACTATATATATGTAATATATATTAATATAAAATACAGTGGAAACAGAAAGCTTTCTATATCTGATTTATCTAATGACAAATGTTGTTTATCTGTGAATGGTTCCTAATTTTCTTCTAAGATCTCTCCCAAGATCATTCAGATCTGCTCTAGAACCTTATCTGCTCATATGCTCTTATCTTATTTACATGTCTCTCGCTGAATATATCACAAATTTACCTAAGTCCAGAATCTACAAAATACTGTTTTCACTTCTTCTACAACTCTGCAACTGCTCTCCCTTTCCCTATCTTAGTAAATGGGGCCACCATTGGCCAAGGTTCCCAATCTGAAATGCTAGAAATTATCTCTAATTTATCCTACCTCTGCTTTTCCCTTAAGTAATAAGTATATCAAAGATTATCAATAATCTAAGATTTCCTGGAATTTAGGCATTCTAAGAATTTTTTTTTAATTTTTGGGCCACACTATGTGATACTCAGGGGTTACTCCTGGATATGCACTCAGAAATTGCTCCTGGCTTGGAAGACCATATGGGACATTGGAGATCAAACCCAGGTCCATCCTAGGTCAACCGCATGCAAGGCAAATGCCCTCCAGCTGTGCTGTTGCTTAGGCTTCTATTCCAAGAATTTTAGTCTTTCAGTGCTAAAAGCAGTAATCTCTCCGTAAACTGGAATACCAGATTGTATAATTCTACTCCTAACTATGCCTCTTCAAATTTCTCTTCATCCAAATTTTAAAGTCAAATAACCTAACACCAATACCAGGATTTATTCCATGGCTATTCCTTTAGTCTTCTTGCCTTAGTGTTTTTTCTATATAATGTCCGTATTACCTATAAAGTTGATGGTGGTTGTTACTCCCATCCCCTATTCTTCCTGTGTAACCTTACCTGATGGTAAGACCTGCCCATTTCTGGGAGGGGTCTTTGGTAGGTAACAAAAGATTTGCCGGGGAGGTGAGGTGGTGCCAGGGGCAATTTCTGAGTGCTTAGCCAGGAGTAACCCCTGAGCATCAAATGGGTGTGGCCAAAAAAAAAAAGATTTGCCTGACAGGCAGAAAGAGGATTAATGGAAGGATTCAGTGGGAGATGAAGGAGGAGAGTGGGCAGGATGAAAGGATGAAGGGAGAAGAAACATGTTGAATGCAGGGCTAATAATGGAGCTTGCTTGAAAGGTTATGTTGGCTAGGGCTCTGAATAAAGCTGATGTCTCCTGAAACTTGATTGCTATGAGTGTTTTAGTTGCCACTACCCTGAACCCTCAGACCCACTGGTTGGAGAGAGTTGCAGGCCCATGGCCCAGGCTGGAGGAAAAAGGCCTCTCCATCCATCCCATCATCATCCAACCTGATCTAGGACTGTTTTACAATAGTGGTTATAAATCTGTCTCTTCTCAAATTAAGTTACCTATGCTCTTCTATTGTCTCAAAGATAATTTCTGACTTTTTGACAGAATCTATTGCAAATCCCTCCATAGTTCCTGGTCAGTTCCATTTCTAGATTTCCTTCCCCCTTTGCAAAGTTGCTTCAGGCATGTTAAAGGACTCAAAATTTCTCAGTTGAGTGTGTGCTCACGTGTTTCTGTACCCTTTAAACAATTGTATCTACTTTACCTAGAGACCACCTCATTTTCATTCCATTTTTAACTCAAAATAGAGCTTTTCACAAAAGCTATTTTGGATTTTCTTTCTCTACCCTTCTTGACCCCAGTAAGTTGCCATTGCTTTATCATAGATTCCCTGTACTTGCAGCAACAATAATTATTTATGTACTTATCTATTAAGTCATAGAATAGTGTTAAAGGAAAAAGAACAATTCCTCCTCTGTATTAGTACTAATTAGGATACACCCAGTAAGTGTTCTGTGAATGAACAAGGAACTGGGAGTATGAGAATTTATGTAATATTTTTGTTGTAGAAATACATATTAATTATAGAGTCCTGGATGGTTGTGGATGGTGGTGAGATGGATAGTGAGGCCTTTCTCTGCCGGCCTGTCAACACACCTGCATCTACTTCCAGCAGGCAGATCTCAGGGTTCAGGGTAGCAACGAGAAAATGATCCACAGCAGTCAGATTTCAGGAGGCATCAGCTTTATTAAGGCCCTAGCCACCATGTGTTGCTCCTAAGTTTAAGCTTTTTAAGCAGGCTACTTCAGTCACCCAGCATCTCAATCTGTTTCCTATTCCTCCATCCTGCCAACTCCTCTTGCCGCAGCTTCTTTATCAATCTCTCGCTGAATCTCTCTCAATCCTCTATACCCCTGAGGCAACCCCTTTATTAGCAACCACAGACCCCTCCCAGCTATGGGAGAGTCTCCCTCTCCAGGTGACATAGGAGGAAGTTTGGGGAGGAGTTACACCTGTTTCTACCTTAATATATGCTATTCTGTCCCCCTTTCCCCTGCCTCAATATTCTTAGCTTCTTTTTCTCACCTTCAAGGGTAAACTCTAAGATATTGGAACTAAGAAACCTTCCCTAAATCTCTAAGGCAAGATTATCAGTTACACTGACTGAACTCAGTAGCATTCTATTTAGCCCAATTAGTTTATAAATCTCACTAGTGGAGGAGTCACTGTCTTGTTCCTCTCTATACCTTCAGCATTTCACAGAGTGTCTGGTTCACAGTGGATGGTCAATAAATACCGTATTTTCTGGCGTATAAGACAACTTTTGAAACAAAAAAAAGTCAACCAAAAATTGGGGGTTGTCTTATATGCCAAGTATATCCCAAAAAAATGTTTCAATATGCCACTAAACGAAAATTGTCTGAATATTGCCACAAAACAAATTTTCCAACTCGATCTTGCACCAATCACTGCCAGGCTGCTCGAACCACCTCTCTAACTCAGCCAATCCAAGCAGGCTTTTTATGCATGCAAATTATACAGTGTCTGTACCCGAATCTACACTGTAAAAAGCCTGCTCAGATTGGCCAGAGTCAGAGAGGACATCTATTACAGTATAACCTTTGGACCTTTGCTTGTTGTAATTGGCTCACTGTGGAAGATACAGTTGCAGCACAGGAACATTCTGTCTTACACAGAATATATAGGCCTAAACCTATGTTTTAACTGTAAAATTAGGGGGTGGTCTTATATGCCCGGTTGTCTTATATGCAGAAAAATATGGTAGCTTTGGAATTGAGAACCATAAACTTTAGAGCAACAAACAGAATTGATCTCTAAATATATTCAGACTTTAACCTTCTGCTCAACAAAGATAAAGGTCTACAGTGACCAAGAGACATCAATTGGCAACACTGCTTTTGGAACATCTCTAAATGTCAGGGTATTAGCCTCTACTGAAGTCAATGTATCTTCTGGCTGCCTCTGGCCCAAAGTAGGGACACTATGGAGCAGAAACGTGGCTAAAAGAAAATAAATTTGTGGTGGGGAGGGGGAAAAAGTGTGTTGGGAAGACCCTGGTGAAGGGTGTAGTGTTGGACAACTGTATACTTGAAACTCTATCATTAACAGTATTGAAAATCACAGCATCTAAAATTTCAAAATGAATGAAATGGGAAATAGTCTGTGAGTTTAAAAGAGAGAAAAACAAGTTTGTTTAATCATTAAAGCTAGAAATAAGAACCTTAAACACAAAAATTTTACTCTGCTCATGAATAAGAGAAATCCTACTGAACTATTTTTTTGGTTTTTAGTTTTGGGGCCACACCTGCTGATGCTCAGGGGTTGCTCCTGGCTTGGGGGGCCATATGGGATGCTGAGGGATCAAACCTTGGTCCTTCCTGGGTTAGATGCACAAGGCAGATGCTCTACCACTTGCACTACCACTCCAGCCGCCCAAGTAGAAACTTCTAGCAATTAGGTCTCTGGCTAAGAACACTCTAGCTTCACATCATCCACTCCATCTACTCTACTGGTGAAGGGAGGTGTTCTTTACATCACTGAAATCATACAACTACAATCACATTTGTAATCATGGTGTTTAAATAAAGATTAAGAAATTAAAATAAAGGGGCCGGGCGGTGGCGCTAAAGGTAAGGTGCCTGCCTTGCCTGCGCTAGCCTTGGACGGACCGCGGTTCGATCCCCCGGTGTCCCATATGGTCCCCCAAGCCAGGAGCAACTTCTGAGCACATAGCCAGGAGTAACCCCTGAGCGTTACCGGGTGTGGCCCAAAAACCAAAAAAAAAGAAATTAAAATAAAATAAAATAAATATGTCAAAAAAGTAAAGAAATTATTGTAATAATCCCAGAGACAATAAAGAAAAAAATTTTACCTTTTCTTGCATAGTCACTTTTTAGTGTGTCAATGATCACCATGGCTTCCTTTCCTTTATCCTTCAGAATATAGCTTCTGAGATAGTTGTTTTACATCAAAAAAGAATGTGGATGATAAAGCTTTTGTCAACTAGTTGCCTTAAATTATTCATCAAGAATCACTCTCAAGCCAGAACTCAGAGTACCAAATGGCCAAACATTTTTCTTTTGTGAAGGATTAATTATATCCTAGGGGTTTTTTTCCTATGGACCTTACTGTGATTTCATGGTTTTTTTCAATATTTTCCACTTATGAAGAAGCATTTTATGTATAAAAAAAACTTTAAAGAAAAACTAAGTTCTGTGCCCAGAGACTGATTTTAGTATATCTTGGGGTTCGTAAAATTACTTTTATGAAGATTTGATTGTGAGTGCTCATTGAAGAGTGACAGTAAACCAATGGAAGGAACTATTGTCACTAGTGGGCCAGGAAACACTGGGATGCAAAGAAGGTCCTACAAAAAAATGATATAAACAAGGCCCCAATTTCTGCTTTAACTTGTTGGAGTTAGAAGTCCTGGAGAGTGACTGCTCATTTGTGGGTAGCTGACATGGAAGACAATGATGAGTCTTATCACACGGTTTGGTCCGGCTCAATTCCTGGTGCCACAAGGTTCTTTGAGTATCTCCAAGAGCATCACCCCTCCTTTTCTCATTCACCACAGAGCTGAGAGAGAGAGAGAGAGAGAGAGACATACATACATACAGACAGACAGACAGAGAGTAACCACTCAACATCACTGGGTTTTGCCCAGAAACCCAGGAAAGAAATACTTAAATTTTAAAGGTACATGAATAAGATTTAGAGCAGGACCAATGCAACAGTAAGATGTTTGTATTAGTTGCCTGCCACTCTCTGACTCAAGTGTCCCAATCTTAATCATTTGCTTCTCATTTTAATGGCTGTGAAAACAGAGGTGGGTATACAGCCATTATGCCCAATGCTCTCTAATCCTGTATCTTTGATGATGTAGCTGGCTACACTTCCACAGAGGGGTTCGTGTCCTTGGGTACCCACTAGATTCAGTGATTTTTTTTTTCTGCCAGTGCTCATTCAGATCTCTTCAAAAGTCTTCTTGACATCATGTCTTTTCATGCACTACCAT
This sequence comes from Suncus etruscus, assembly GCF_024139225.1. Lineage (NCBI taxonomy): Eukaryota > Metazoa > Chordata > Mammalia > Eulipotyphla > Soricidae > Suncus > Suncus etruscus. The sequence goes on along the minus strand of NC_064859.1, from coordinate 42,070,105 downwards.
CCAGGAAGTATTTATTAACGGTTTTTCCCTTTTCTGAACCCTGTTATAGCTTCTTACTATACCCACCTGGAAGCATTTGTATCTCCATATGCAAGTTACTGAGAAATTGTTGCTTTTTTTTGGACTGACAAAAGTTCTTAAAGTTTAAGAACACACACTATTTATAGCTTAATATACTGGAATAGAATGGGAAAAATGCAAATTTGTAAAATGTGATTATGGGTAAAAATATCAAATGAAGAAGGGTTCTATAAGCACTATTAAACTAACAGAAACCAAGTTTGTTAAATAATGTCTCGAGTGGGAGATTTCCAAGCAGGACTCAGGGGTCCTTGAGCACCACAGTGACCAGTTATATCATTGTTTGGAAAGGAATGTGGTTCTATGGTTGGAGGTACTGGGGATTGAACCCAGAACTCCTTACAAAATTGCATGTACTTTAGCCCTTTGGTCATCTATCCCATCCCCAAATGTTTTTTCTAAGCATAATCTTCCTACAGGTGAAAAAAGGTCTTATATCAAATGAGTATTGATTGATTCAAATCCTTGCCCCAGCTCCCATTTCATCTCTTTGGACAGAACCCCCTGGAATACTGTCTGTGATAGACAAGAGGGAAAGTAGTGAAACCACCAGGGAGAATTAATGGTATATGTGGGGGAGTTGTGACACATGATTCCTGTCAAAGATCCTTCCAGAATTGTCATTCCAGTATGCTGGGTACCCTGGTGAGAGGTCCCTAAGGCAGGAGGGAAAAAAAGAAATAATAAGCAAGATTCCTAGAGGCCTTCAAAAAGTGACTATTAGAAGCGAACACACACGCAAATACACACACAAAGCAAGTGGTTATTTAACACTAAACAACAAAACAGGCAAAACCACCTCGCAATTGAATAATAGCAAGTGTGCAAATCAGAAAAAAAAGCAAAAGGAAAGTCAATAAATGAGAACTGACCAAAGCAGGCCAGGGAGGAAAGGGATTATAATTTGTGACAATGCTGTTGCAGACTTTCTTTCAGGTTGTATTAAAGACTTGAGGCGCCTTTAGACCCTCACTGTCACAGTTAATCAGGAAGAACAAGTAAACAGAAGGAAAAGCACGGTGACACCAAAATCTTTTTGCCCTTTAGTGGTAGAATTACAGTGACGATAGCCCAGAAATATCAAGTCATGTAGTGATCATTGATCCTCTTAGGGAGCAGGGATTGAGGAGGGCCCATTTCTGCTAGCGAGAACTTCCCCCAAACATGCACTCCACACTGACACACTATGACTGTAGCTTTATCAGCTCCAACTGTTAAATAGGGCCTGATTTAATACAAAATGGAGGCACTTTAGAATCAATGTTTCTTTAGAAAGCTTCTTTTTACATTGTAGAATGTGAATGTGAAATTATCTTAAACATGAATGAATAGAGTGTAGAGCACTTGCCTTGCACACAGCCAGCCAGGCTTCAATCCCTGGAGCTACATAATGTCCCCTGAGGCCTGCCATGACTGATTTGTGAGCCAGGAAGAGATTCTCAGCAAGTACTCTACCTGCATTAATTTCAGTCAGGGTTTCTTAACTCCGCATCACTGACCTGGTGATTTTTTTTGTGTGTGTGGTGGAATCTATGTATGATTTTTAGGATCATCCCTGACCTCTACACAACTATATACCAGTAGTATCTCTCCCTAGTTATGATGACAAGAATTTTCCTGGAATATTACTAAACATCTCAGAGAAATAATATTTATCCAGAAGCTGGACACTTCTGCCTGGGGTGAAGGAAAGCCCATAAGATCTTCCCAGCAGGACTTCAAAGTTTCTATAAACACCTGAGTGCTATTTTCTATTATTCTTTTCAGAAGTGATTACTGTTGCTAAGATGCCATCTTATTTTGCATTGCATTTAGAGCATAGGATGAAAGAAGCAGATAATTGTCTATATTTTATTTGCATGGGTGCAGAGCAAGGCATTCCAGTTTGTCACTGAATGGAATGTTGAGGTATATGTAAGGAAGAATAAATTGTGTAGCTGGTGACAAAATAATGGACTGTGACAGACCACTTAAAATTTCTTTTTTACATTCTTCTTCCTGGGTACATTGTAGTTCCCTGTCCCAACCTCAAAGCTCAGTGCATCTTTGCGATAAGGTTTGAACAGGAAAAAGTATATAATATGTATTTTTTAAAATACTGTATTTTCTGATGAAAAAGATGAGTAGTTTTGTTTTGTCTTGTTGCATTTTTGTTGTGGTGGTGGTTTTTTTGGTTACACCCAATGACACTCAGGGGTTATTCCTGGGTATGCACTCAGAAATTGCTCCTTGCTTTGGGGACCATATGGGACACCAGGAGATAGAACCACAGTCCATCCTAGGCTAACATGGGTAAGGCAGATGCCTTACTGCTTTGCACCACCGCTCTGGCCCCTAAGATGACTTTTTTTTAATATTAATAATTTTTATTTTGACCAAAGTGAATTACAAATCATTCACAGTAGTATTTAGGTACATGGTGACATTGAATCAGGGGCATGCCCATCACCAGTGTTGTCCTCCCACCACCCCTGTTCCCAGCCTGCATCCCATATCAGTCCTCCTTTGCCTCCGGGGCTGCTAGTACAAGTAGTCCCTTCTATGTCTAGCCTGTTGTAGATTGGGTATCGTTCTGTTGTAGTTGACTTTGTATTTGGTGTTCAAGTGAGATCATTTATTTCTACTCAATGTTCATATGACTGCTTGGTCTTGATGCCCTCCATTATTTCCCCCTCAATTTGAGAGGCAGAACAAAATGGTTCAAGTTATATATTTCTGTTTGAAGGTAAGAGAAAACAAAAAAGAAGAGAAAAGAAAAAAGGAAGGGCAAAAATTCAAACAAGCCAAAAAATGGGAGGGGTCCTTCTAGAGACTATAAACCTCATTTTAAGAAAAGAAAGGGAAAAAGGAAGGAAAACATAAAAATAATACAAGAAGAGGCTGGCGAGGTGGCGCTATAGGTAAGGTGTCTGCCTTGCAAGCGTTAGCCAAAGAAAGATCGCAACCGTGGTTCAATCCCCGGCATCCCATATGGTCCACTCAAGCCAGGGGCAATTTCTGAGCACTAGCCAGGAGTAAGCCCTGAGCATCAAATGGGCGTGGCCCAAAAAACAAACAAAAAATAATACTAATACAAAAAAATTAATTTCAAAATAAAAAAAAAACCTGAGAAGCAACACAGCAATATTGACAAAAACCGAACACTAACCACAGTCCTGAAATAGAGACGAATCAAAGCACAGGTAAAAAAGGAGAAAAAGAGCAAAGAAAATAGAATGAAAGGAGATAAAAATATAAAAATAAAAACCACAAGCAACAACTATTACAAAAAAAATTAAAGAAAAAAGTTTAATTTGTGCTTTTTTTTCTTTTTTCTTTTTTTCTTTTTTTGCTTAGGCATAGTAAAAATTGGGGTGATTAGAAAGGGAATTCCCCTGGCCTAAGATATACAGGGTTTAGAAATGAAAAGGTGGAGATCACGACAGATATTGCAGAGATCCAAAGGGTAATCAGAGACTACTTTGAGAAACTTTATGCTACTAAACATAAGAACCTAGAAGAAATGGAAAAACTCTTGGACACTTATAACCTTCCACAGTTAAGTAAGGAGGATGTAGCATATCTAAACACCACCATCACTATTGAGGAAATTGAAACTGTAATCAAACATCTGCCCAAAAACAAAAGCCCAGGCCCAGATGGATATACTAATGAATTTTTTCAAACCTTTCAAGAGGAGCTACTACCAATCCTAGCCAGGCTCTTTCATAAAATTGAAAAAAAAAAAGGGAACACTCCCAAATAGCTTTTATGAAGCCAACATCACCTTGATACCAAAACCAGACAGAGATGCTGCCAAAAAAGAAAATTACAGACCAATATCCCTGATGAATGCAGATGCAAAGATCTTCAACAAAATCCTGGCAAATAGGATCCAATGTATCATCAAGAAGATCATACACTACGACCAAGTAGGTTTCATCCCAGGAATGCAAGGATGGTTTAACATTCGTAAATCTATCAACATCATACACAACATCAACAACAAGAAAAATAAAAATCACATGATCATATCAATAGACGCAGAGAAAATGTTTGATAAGGTCCAACACCCATTCTTGATCAAAACTCTCAGCAAGATGGGAATGAAAGGAACCTTTCTCAATCTAGTTGAAGCAATCTACCACAAGCCAATGGCAAATATTATCCTCAATGGAGAAAAACTAAAAGCCTTCCCTCTAAATTCTGGTACAAGACAAGGCTGTCCTCTCTCACCACTCCTGTTCAGCATAGTACTGGAAGTGCTTGCTATAGCAATCAGGCAAGAAAAAGATATCAAGGGAATCCAGATAGGAAAGGAAGAAGTCAAACTCTCATTGTTTGCAGATGACATGATACTCTACTTAGAAAACCCTAAAGACTCTACCAAAAAGCTTCCAGAAACAATAGACTCATATAGCAAGGTGTCAGGCTACAAAATTAACACACAGAAATCAATGGCCTTTTTATACACCAATAATGATAGGGAAGAGATGGATGTCAAGAAGGCAACCTCATTCACATTAGTGCCACACAAACTCAAATACCTTGGAGTCAACTTGACCAAAGACATGAAGGACCTATTCAGAGAAAACTATGAAGCCCTGCTCCAAGAAATAAGAGAGGACACATGGAAATGGAAACACATACCCTGCTCATGGATTGGCAGGATTAACATAATTAAAATGGCAATACTCCCCAAAGCATTATACAGATTTAATGTGATCCCCTTAAAAACACCCATGGCAAACTTCAAAGAAGTGGATCAAACACTTATGAAATTCATCTGGAACAATAAACACCCTCGAATAGCTAAAGCACTCCTAGTAAAAGGGAAAATGGGAGGCATCACTTTCCCCAACTTTAAACTGTACTACAAAGCAATAGTTATCAAAACAGCATGGTATTGGAATAAAGACAGACCCTCAGATCAGAGGAATAGGCTTGAGTTCTCAGACAATGTTCCCCAGACATACAATCACCTAATTTTTGACAAAGGAGCAAGAAATCCTAAGAGGAGCAGGGAAAACTTTAACAAGTGGCGCTGGCAGAACTGGCTAGCCACTTGCAAAAAAGCGAATATAAACGCCCAGTTAACATCATGTACAAAGGTAAAATCCAAATGGGTTAAAGACCTTGATATCAGACCTGATACCGTAAGGTATATAGAACAACACGTAGGTAAAACACTCCATGACATTGAGACTAAAGGCATCATCAAGGAGGAAACTACACTTTCCAAACAAGTGGAAGCAGAGATCAACAGATGGGAATACATTAAGCTGTGAAACTTCTGCACTTCAAAAGAAATAGTGCCCAGGATACAAGAGCCACCCACCGTGTGGGAGAAACTATTCACCCAACACCCATCAGGCTAATATCCAAAATGTACAGGGCACTGACAGACTTTACAAGAAAAAAAATATCTAATCCCATCATAAAATGGGGAGAAGAAATGAACAGACACTTTGATAGAAAAGAAATACAAATGGCCAAAAGGCACATGAAAAAATGCTCCTCATCACTAATCATCAGGGAGATGCAAATCAAAACAATGATGAGATACCATCTCACACCACAAAGATGGCATACATCACAAAGAATGAGAATAATCAGTGCTGGTGAGGATGTGGAGATAAAGAAACTCTTATCCACTGCTGGTGGGAATGCCGTCTAGTCCAACCTCTATGGAAAGCAATATGGAGATTCCTCCAAAAATTGGAAATTGAGCTCCCATTCGACCATGCTATTTCACTCTTAGGGATATACCCTAAGAACACAAGAATACAACATAAAAACCCCTTCCTCACACCTATATTTATTGCAGCACTATTCACAATAGCCAGACTCTGGAAACAATCAAGATGCCCTTCAACAGACGAATGGCTAAAGAAACTGTGGTACATACACACAATGGAATATTATGCAGCCGTCTGTCAAGAGAGATGAAGTCATGAAATTTTCTTATACATGGGTGTACATGAAATCTATCATGCTGAGCGAAATAAGTCAGAGGGAGAGAGAGAAAGATGCAGGGTAGTCTCGCTCATCTATAGGTTTTAAGAAAAATAACAGTTACTTTTGCAACAATCCTCAGAGACAATGAGAGGAGGTCTGGACTTCCAGCTCACTTCATGAAGCTCACCACAAAGAGTGGTGAGTGCAGTTATAGAAATAACTACACTGAGAACTACCATAACCAGGTGAATAAATGAAGGAACTGGAAAGCCTGTCTGGAGTAAAGGTAGGGGTGAGGTGGGATGGAGGGAGATTTGGGACACTGGTGGTGGGAATGTTGCACTGGTGAAGGGGGGGTGTTCTTTACATGACTGAAACTAATCACAATCAAATTGTAATCAAAATGTTTAAATAAAGAAAAAATATTAAAAAAAGATATACAGGGTTCCTCCGCCCTTGAAGTATACTTTCATGGATATAACTACAGACTCCGTACATGCTCTTTTACTCTCCTAGATCCCTTTTAACACTTGAAAAACTTCTGAAAAATTTGGGGTCGTCTTATATGCTGGTATATGGCATGCTGAAACTTACTCCAGCTGAGGGATCAGTGATCCATGTCCCTCTTACCACCGCGTCCCATCCAGCTACCAGGCGTCATCACTCAGTCCTCTGCTTGTCCTGATGAATCTTTCAGGGCACACAGAGGAACTGAGTTACTGAACACTGTATCCCATCCAACCACCAGGTTTGAAATTTTCTGGTGTTCAGTCCTCTGTTCAGCTTTTATGGGACACAGAGGAGGTGCTCTGTCTCCTCTACTTGTCTTATTAATCACTACACCCCAGCCAGCTGCTCTTGGAGGAGCCCCCTCTCCCTGCTCTCACTGTAGATCACAATTAAAAAATTACAGCCACTCACTACAAAAGACAAATGTAAAATGACTGTTGGCACTCCAAATTCTAGCTTTATTAAACATATACTGTTACTCTTTGAGGGTTCTACTCGTTTTCTCTTATGTTTTTTAATTTCCATTTGGTGTGCATTAAAAGAGAGGTAGTCTAATATGGCGAATGTAGCCCAAACCTTATATTTTAACAGCAAAAATAGGGGATAGTCTTATATGCCCCGTTGTCTTATACCTTGGAAAATATGGTAATTTTTGTTTAGCTCCTGGGATATGAGATGTTTGTTTCAGCAGTGGGTTCTGATGCCACTCCTTGTGAAGCTTGCCCTGACTTCCCAGTCTGTACCCTCAACTCTTTTCTCCACTCTTTCTTTTATATCATCTCTATATTGTGTTGTATTTTATTAGTTTTCTTCTTCTCATCTTTCTTTCCCCTCCTTCTCCTCTTCCTCTTCCTTCTTTTCTTTCTCTACCTCCTTCTCTTCCTTCTCTTCCTCCTTCTTCACCTTCTTGTTCTTGTTCTTCTTGCTCTTGTTCTTGTTCTTCTTCTTCTATTACTACTACTACTACTACTACTACTACTACTACTACTACTAGCAATCAAACTCAACTCTCGGGCTTGCAAGACATGTTCTTTAACTCTGAATTACTTATCCAGTCCATTCTTGAAGAAGAGTTTTTATATTTACTTGCTGTAAGATAATGGTAGTACTCAATGTGATACTCGTTGTGGTTCTCAAATATCTGGTGAATGAACATAGGATTAGGTTGTGAAACTAAAGTTCATAGAACAGATCCTAAGAGACAGCTATTATGTGTTTATATCTTATGAAAGTAGCAGAAATAACGATGGGAAAGCCTTTGTTGGCTTTTTAAAAAAACTAGCTCCACTAAATATAGACACTAAAGTTTATGGCAGATGACAGATATTGTATTATATTCTACATTAATCACAGTTTGGAGACAAAACACAGAGACAAGTAGAAAATAAAAAAATCCCCGATCCACTGTCATTTCAGGTGTTGTTCTAAAAAAATTCCATGTAGACAGTTTTACCATTGACCTTTCTTCAATTTTAGAGTCATGAAGGAGAAATTGAAACAAAATGCTTGGGGCTAACAACAGACAATTTTAGCAAGTACATGATATGGAAGGTGTTCGGGTCAACCTAAACACCACAATGCTAAGTGAATCAAGAGCATTAAAGGAATGATCAGTTGGCAACTCATGATCTGAGAAATCATTCGAAAAAGCTGATAGCTGGATCATTTTCCAAACCCACAAACCATATGCTTCCCCAATTGTAGTTGCAGGAAGAAATCTGAAATCCTTTGAAAATGTTTGAAGCACCATATTCTTAGGTTTCTTATGAATACTGATGATTTGACAGCACCCTAAACACAAGTTGTGGATTATAGTATTTGATAGGACACAAGCAGTTCACTGTATTTAATAAATCAGAACAGACATACAAGATACACATGGCTCTTGATGACAAGAAAAAACTGTAGCCTTTATTTGCCCAGAAAGCTTTTATCCATTTAGGAAGATGTTTCAAGATTTTCAGAGGCTTATTTAATTTAATGCTTAACATAAAAGCTTAATGCTTAACGAAAAAATTGCTTGAAGACACTTGGACAGAGAAAGCAGAGAAAGACATTAGCAGGTCAAAAGTCTTAAATCACATGCTTGAACCTTCAAAATCATCACTGGCAGATGCTAGTTTCATCCGGACTTTAAAATATATATTAGATGCATAGTATTCTAACTGAGCTTGGGTCAAAAAAAGATTTCCATTACCTCCATTACAACTATTATTGAGAATTAGAAGTCTCTGTAAAGTTCTATTGGAGAATTAAAGGATCTTGTAAAACTTCATTTCTAAGAAGATTAGAAAAGCAGTAATTCAATATCACCAATTTTTCTGGAATATGACACAGGAGAATCTGGACCATATTGGCTCAGTAGCTAGGAAATGAATCAGACATGGTCTGCATCTCTGGGGGTCAGAAGACAGGGGAATTCTCAAAGGCTTTCAGGCTTCCTTGGCTCAAGTTCCAGAAAGAAAACATGAGCTTATCCTCACCAGCCTCTCCTAAGTGTTTGTTTTAAGTGTCCTTGTTCTTTTTATTACTGCCAGTAAAACTATATTAAAAAGATAAAAGGAATGTAAAGCTCGAGGTTTACTCCAATATCTGTTTAGTAACTAATTTTACACTTTGTCTACAGAATAGGGTTTTGATTGATTCTATTAAAGTATGCGATCAATTTTCATCATTAAATCCTTTCATTAGCTGATGAACTACCCCTTTGCTATGTGCTTTCTTGTGCCAAGTTTTAAGCTCAGAGTGCCAGTTAAAACCCAAAAGTCATCTGGTGGGGCAGATGAAAATCATAAACCTTTAAGCTTATTTATCTGGGTGCATTTCCCAACTATAAGGCCATCAGCTCAATCATCCCATTTGGTAGGAACCATTCTGACTGATAGGAATAGAAAATACTGATGATAGAAAGCAGTAGATAAGTGTTTTTAATACTTTATGCTCAGTATTTTCTGACATCTTTAAAGAGTCTATTTAAAAATCTATTAGTGTATTTAAATATTATCAATATGTTATTCTGATTTGCTTTAAATAAGCACTCTTCTTTTTTTTCTAATGAACTTTTTTTATTTGAACAACTTTTTTACATACTTGATTGTGTTTGGGTTTCAGTCATGTAAAGAACACCACCCATCACCAATGTCCCAAATCTCCCTCCTCCCCACCCAACCCCTGCCTGTACTCTAGACAGGCTTTCTATTTTCCTCGTACATTCTCATTATTAGGATAGTTCAAAACATAGTTATTTCTCTAACCAAACACATCCCTATTTGTGGTGAGCTTCATGAGGTGAGCTGTAAATTCCAGCTCTTTTCTCTTTTGTGTCTAAAAGTTATTATTCCAAGAATGTCTTTCATTTTTCTTAAAACCCATAGATGAGTGAGACCATTCTGCGTCTTTCTCTCTCTCTGACTTATTTCACTCAGCATAATAGATTCCATGTACATCCATGTATAGGAAAATTTCATTATTTCATCTCTCCTGACAGCTGCATAATATTCCATTGTGTATATGTACCAGGGTTTCTTTAGCCATTCATCTGTTGAAGGGTATCTTGGCTGTTTCCATACTCTTGCTATGGTAAATAGTGCTGCAATGAATATGTAATGAATGTAAGGAAGGGATTTTTGTATTGTATTTTTGTGTTCCTAGGGTATATTCCTAGGAGTGGTATAGCTGGGTCGTATGGGAGCTCGATTTCCAGTTTTTGGAGGAATCTCTATATTGTAAATAAGCACTCTTCTTGGCCAATCCACTTAATCCCACTCACCTCAAGCTTTTGCTTTATTTAGTTTGGAAAACACACCTGGTGGTGCTCTGGAGTTACTCCTGGCTCTGTGCTCAGGAATTCTAGTGGGTTCAAGAGACCATATAGAATGACAGGGATTGAACCATGGTGCCCTGGTTGCAAGGCAAATGCCCTACCCACTGTAGAATAGTTCCAGCCTCAACGCTTTTGCTTTCTACTAAACAGTGGCTCAGACAAGCTCTACAACTCGTCAAACACCTTTTAGATCAAATAGTAAAAATAATGAAGAAAGCAAAAAAAAATTTTAAATGTCTAAGCATTTACCATTTCTTTTAAATATGGAAGACGAAACAGTGTTATCCGTATAAAGCAATTCTTTTCCATTTTTCTTCATTGAATTACAGTTCTCTATTTTTTAACCCTCAGAAGTGGCCAATCCAGTCTCGAAGTGAAAATCAAATGCTTCTTGAACATCTAAATTCTTGAACATCTAAATTGACTCCATATTCACTCTGCAGAAGGAGGCCCTACCTCGCTCTCTATAGAAGCAACATCCCACTTTTTTTTATTCTTTTTTTTTTATTTTTTTATTTAACCAACTTCATTACATACATGATTTAACCAAAAGCAAAAACAATGTTGAGCAAAAATTTCAAGAAAAAATATATTATTAAAAGCTAAAGACACAGGATTTCAATATATAGAAATTATCAAGCATGACTGAAACCCAACTACAATCATATCTGTAATCAAGGTGTTTAAATAAAGATATTAATATAAAAAGCAATTAGGCTAATGTGTATAATAAATCAATAAAGTTGAAAATTTTAGTGGATATTTGAAAATGCTCACTAAAAGAGAGAGAATTCTGGAATTTAAAAAAATATGAAATCCAAGAAGATAGCTCAAGAGTACGTTCCTTACATGCATGCACAAAACTTCTAGTTAGATCCCTGGTACTGATGCTGCATGGTTCCAGAGTAATTATGGAAATTATATGAGTTATATTGCATTATTTTATTAAATAAAACTCAAACTTAGACCATAATGGGATCCATACCTTGCACGCCTTATGTACCAAAATGGAAGAAATTGAGAAGTCTGACAATACTCTTTATAAGTAAGGACACAGAAATGCTTCCTCGCACATGCATTATGTGTGCTATAGTTGGTAAAAACGAGGACATATCTACTAAATTAATTGGGACAAGCTGTAGTTGGTACAAGCAAGTACATATCCACTAAAGTGGAGTTTATTCAAACCCTCTGATCCAGCAATGATATGCTAAGACATAGATCCAACAAAAATGGACAGTTACATGTATATAACATAGCAATATGTATAGAAAAATAATGTTATTCTTACTGTCATCATTCTTTTTGTATAAGCAAATAATCTTTGACAGTTTTCAAACAATAAAATGTTCTATAACCCTAACAATGAGCAGAGTTTAGTAAAAAAAAAAAACATAAATAAAATTCACAAATACAGTGGTGGGGGATAAAATCTAAAGAGATATAATTCTATTAAAGTTCCAAAATATGCAAATTAATTCTATAGTTTTAGAAGCTAATGTAGTGAGTTTTCTGGAGACAATTGAGAGAGGATACAAATGTCTCAAGCAATCTGACATATTGTGCTTATAGATATGTTTGCTTGAATTTATTGAATTTCTTATGATGTGTGATCCTTATGTATTAATAATATCAATTCTTGGGGGCCCATACCTCCTCAGGGTTTCCTCCTGACTCTGTTCTCAAGAATCAGTCCTAAAGCAATAGTTATCAAAACAGCATGGTATTGAAATAAAGACAGACCCTCAGATCAGTGGAATAGACTTGAGTTCTCAGAGAATGTTCCCCAGACATACAAGCACCTAATTTTTGAAAAAGGAGCAAGAAATCCTAAGTGGAACATGGAAAACCTCTTCAACAAGTGGTGCTGGAAGAACTGGCTAGCCACTTGCAAAAAAGCAAACATAGACCCCCAGTTAACATCATGTATGAAGGTAAAATCCAAATGGATTAAAGACCTTGATATTAGACCTGAAACCATAAGGTATATAAAACAACACATAGGTAAAACACTCTAGGACATTGAGACTAAAGGCATCTTCAGGGAGGAAACTGCACTTTCCAAACAAGTGGAAGCAGAGATCAACAGATGGGAATACATTAAACTGAGAAGCTTCTGCACCTCAAAAGAAATAGTGCCCAGAATACAAGAGCCACCCACCAAGTGGGAAAAACTGTTCACCCAATACACATCAAATAAGGGGCTAATATTCAAAATATACAGGGCACTGACAGAAATTTACAAAAAACATCTAATCCCATAAAAAAAATGGGGAGAAGAAATGAACCAATATTTTAGCATTAAAAAAGATATGAAGAAGATTGTAGATTTTGAAAATACTAAATAAAAAATACTAAATAATGGAGAAAGGAAATGTAATAATCCCAATGCTATTCCTGTGAATATATTGATGGGTTTCTTTTCAGTTCTCATATGTAATATATGTAATAATTTTTGCAGAATTAGCATTAAATTACAGACAGTATTTGGTATCTTGCTGCTTTCAAAAACATATTATCAGCTTTTCCCCACATCATTAAAGTAAATGGCTACATTTTAATGGCTAAATTCATTCACGTATAGAAATGCCATGAATTATTCAACCACAGTTCTAATACTGAACATTTAATTTGTATTCCTTATATGGTATTAAATATAAAATTGCAATGAACCCTAAGCAAAATCTCTATGCACATTTGTGTAGTTTTCTTTAGAATAAACATCTAGAATAAATAAAAATCACTAGATCAAACTAATGGGTATGGTTTTAGGTCTTCTAAACTGAATTCAAATTGTCCTCAAGAGAGCTTGTATGAAATTTAGATTTCTACCCAAAATAATTTCATGCCAAGGTCCTAATAATAAAAAATATACAACTGTCTATAAAACCTTGTGTACACCTGTCATTTAGTTATATGGGGCTGTTGTATCAAATATTTAACGATGGGGCTGGATGGCGGTGGATGGCGATGGATTTCTCTCTCTGCCATCCCAGGCCACGTGGCTTTGCAACCCCCATCCAGCCAGAGGGCCTCAGGCCCAGGTGAACGGCGGAAATCAGACTCATCCAGAGACAGGCATCAGGAAGCATTAACTTTATTCATGCCCTATTCACCACATGTGTGTGGCCTACTCATAACCTTTCAAGCACTAGTTATTCTTGGCCCTGCATCTAAACTCCTTTCAGCCATCTTCCCTTTGGGCTCCATGCTGGTCAAAGACCAGAACGCAGAAACCCAAAAGCCAGAGCGCCCAGCAGCGCAGAAAGGGCCCAAATCCCCTTGGTCCCAGGCTTATCTAACTTTTCCAAGACCCCTCCCAGGAATGGGCAGGGTCTTGCAGGTAAGGTTACACCTACTATCTGGTTCCCAAGACCCCTCCCAGAAATGGGTGGGTCTCAGGTAGCTACACCTAGATCCAGGGTCTCAGATAGGTACACTTCATGGGGCGACATAGAAAATTGCTTTGGGAATTGATGGTCTTAAATTTCAACCATGAAGTTCTTTATATTAGGGACCAGATTACAAGAGGACAAGATCAACAATAAAGGATTTAAAATCTATCAATGACGATACAGGATATGCATTAGTTTTCTTTTACTTAGTAATTTTATATAATATATATATATATACCCTTACTACATTTATTTTTACTTATTTCTTGAAGTTATAACTGTAGTTTCACTTTCATGTTTTAAATTTATTTTTTATTAACATATTCTTTTATACTATTGTGAAATTTTAGGATTATAGTTTCACACCTCTATGTAAATTCCCATGGCTTATATAATAAATTTTATTTTTCAAAGAACCAACTCTAAGGTAAATCTTTAAATGTTATTTTATTTGAGATAGGCTAAAGAACTCTTGTGGTAATAAGCTGTCATCAAAAAAAATGAATTGACTTTAGAAAGAGGCTGTGGTATGTGGAAATGCTTAAGACTAAGTTCTTTCAATTAAATGTAATTTTTGTAAAACAAATGGCACATTTTAATACTTTTCATAAGTCTCATCTAAAAAGAAAATTATGCAGAAGCTAAATCACTCGAAATAGAAAAACAGAACTGTAATGGACATATTTGTGCATGTATCACTGCCCTTATACATTAGCTAATTCCGAGTTTAGAGAGAAATGCCTATCTTTTATTTATCTTTTTTTCTTAAAAAGAAATATCCAGATTCTTGCAGTCACTCAGTGTCCTCTTCAGAGCTTTGCTTCACTGTCTCCTTAAAAATGCTCCAAATAGATTCACTAAAATTAGCAGAGGATTATAGTGGTTATTTTTTCCATCTGAAACACTTAGAAAATGTTAAACTTTTGGGCCGGTATGATAGCACAGCAGTAGGGTGTTTGCCTTGCATAGAGACGAGCTTGGTTAGATCCCCAACATCCCCATATATATGGTCCTCCAAGCCAAAAGTGATTTCTGAGCTCATAGCCAGGAGTAATCCCTGAGCGACACATAGTGTGGCCCAAAAAGAAAGAAAATGTTAAACTTTTTTTTTGGAGCGGGGCACACTTGGTGAGGTTAAGTTCACTCCCACATAGTACTCAGGGAACCAAGATGTTCTAGGAATTGCACTTTGCCTGCCATAGGCAAAGCACCAAGTCCAGCCCCTTGAGTTTAAGACCATTGTTCTAAATAAAAATGTTTCTCTAAAACAAAATAATTTAATTCAAGGTGGTTGTGTGAGTGTGTGTGTGTGTGTGTACAATATCTTCCTTTAAAAGTACCTCAGATAACTCCTAAGTCATTAACTGCATAAAGGTATGCTGATATCTTTCTTCCCTCCTTCTTTCCTTTCTTCCTTCTTTCATTCTTTCCTTCCTTCCTTTCTTCTTTCCTTTTTAATCTACCTTTCTTTTTTCTTCCTTCTTTCTATTATATTTTTATCTACCTTTTTTTTTTCTTCCTTCTTCCTTTCTTTCTTTTTCTTCATTTATTTCTTTATCCATTTATTTTTTGTTTTGAGGCCACACCCAACTGTGTTCAAGGTTTCCACCTGGCTCTGTATAGATCACTCATGGTTGGGCTCAGGCAACCATAAGGATACTGGGGATTGAACCCAGGTCTGCTACATTCAAGGCAAGTGCCCTACCTACTGTACTATGTATCATTCCAGTCCCTATGTATTTCCCTTTAATAAATAGTCTCCATACTGGGGCTCTTTAGAAAGGCCTATCAATTTCTATTCTGACTGGCCGGGCCCTGCAGCCCATTTCCATTACCTTCAGCTCTGTTCAAAGGACCTTACAGCTTAGTGAATACACCCCATTAGGAACAAGTGCCTACATGGAAAAATAGTTCTATTAAGATAAATGTCTGCGTGCCCCAAGAAGCGGGAGGAAATAACAACCAAGTATAGATATCCTTGCATTCTCCAAGTTTTCATAAGCTAGAAGTGCTGACAAAAGGTCAAATCAAGTGACTGTAAAGGATATAAAACAATTTCTGGTGCATAATATGCACTGGCTCAGTGGCACATTCCCTCTGCTTCCCTCCCCTGCTTCTCATTGTTCTTGTTATTAATATTTATAGTCTTGTGTTGGGAAGACTTACAGTTAGATGATTTATGATCTGTTGCTGCCTACTCAACTCAGCCATCTTCCTAAATCCCAGCATGTTCATGCAGTTCAATCCAATTTAGTACAAATGCATTGGTCATTCACTCTGGAGAAAATACAACATGGGAAGGAGTGTTAGCCAGTGAACAGTGGAGTCACACTCCTGGAAAGAAAGATAAAGGATCTCCGGCATTGCTTTGTTAAAGGAGAGATGATGAAGGGATAATGGTCATGAACAATAAAGTATCAATGATTGACAGCAACCAATCAACATCACAGTATGGCCATTGACTATTTCTACACAGCAGCTTGAAATAACTAGAGTTAATGGAAACCTGAATTCAGGAGCATTTCCTTTTCTAGACATCTTCAATGTTCTTTATTTTAGTGACTTCTGGCCTTTAGAGCAGCTCCACCTAAAATTAGTTTTTAAGTCTCTTTAGGGGTGAAGCTATGAGAATAATAGAACTTGATGTGCTTCTTGTGATCAGCAGATGGCCGATACAGAGGCAGCCAGGTGTTCCAAGATGGGAGAATTGAAGTGAATATACTTATATCTAGCCCAGCTTAGTATATCACAGGGTTTCTCTACTGTCCAAAAAGCCTAGGAGGAATAAAATGCCCGTGTTAGGTCTTGCTGCACTTGAGGTGAGAAAGGAACAAGAGGATGGAATGCAGAGAGGCTTCCTGGAGATATTTTAGTTGAACTCAAAAAGCTGGAGTTAGTCTCAGAAGGAGAAAGCTAACCCTATCCCTGATTCCATGATCTCACTTTATCTGTAACATAGGTGAGCCCAGTACACGACTGATTAGGATATTTTATCTCTGAGAATCCAATAAAGAAAATATTAATCTATGCAAGATTGTTCTTGCATAGCCCAAAAAGATGAAATTAAACAATTAGAAAACAGGATCAAGCAAAAGAAGTGAAAGAGGTGGATGGATTCCTGGACAAATGTAATAGTGACTGTTATGTCCAAGTGGAGAAGAACAATGCAAACATGCACACAAGCCAAACAGCATTTGGGTTAAAGTTAGAGAGAATAATACAAGGTTTAGGGACTTTCCTTGCATGCAGCTGACACTGGTTTAATTTCTGGCACCACTGGTCCCTGAGTAGCATCAGAAACAAATCTAAGCACAGACCTGGGAGTATTCCCTGAGCACCTTTAGGTATGGCTCAACTGTCTCCCACTCCAATAAGACAGTAACTTAACTAGATTAAAAGTAAAAATAGGGGCTGGAGAGATAGCATGGAGTTAAGGCATTTGCCTTGCATGCAGAAGGATGGTGGTTTGAATCCCACCATCCCATATGGTCCTCCGAGCCTGCCAGAAGCGATTTTTGAGCATAGAGCCAGAAGTAACCCCTGAGCACTGCCGGGTGTGACCCAAAAACAAAAACAAACAAACAAACAAAAAGAAGTAAAAAATAACTTAGAAGATCAAGTACACAAACGTACCTAAGAACAAAGCATAAAATATAAAAAAAAAGATTGAAACCATGAGAAATTTATAGAACTTCTCTGAAATATTTTAATCATCAAGATAAGTGATAATGTAATTAAAATTTAAGAACACAGCTTTCTAGTTAAGTGTCTGTATTTACTATACTGTATGTTGACTGGCAAAATATGGTTTTCACCTCAGACTATGCAATTGTTTCCTTTTAACAAGCCACGCCTGTCCCATCCACCATTCCCTCTGGTAACCAATACTTTGTTGTCAGAATCTAAGGGTTTTGTTTTCCTTTTGCCTCTTTGTTCATTTTCTTTGTTTCCTTATCCACCACATATGAGTGAAATCATACAGTATTTGTTTTTCTCTCATCTGAGTTCATTTACTATAATCCCCTTCAAGGTGCATTCTAATACATTCTTTAATGGCAACCTATGATTTCGAAAACAAACTTTGCATTACCAGTGTTTACAAAAGTGGTACAGGTAATAAAAGTTTCGAAAATCAATAGTTACCTTAATGTGTATTATGCAAGCCAGCATTTTACACTGTTTTGTTTTACTTTTTATATTAGTTACCACCTAAGCAATAGAAATACTTTTCAAAGTATTCAGAGAAAGAATAAAGAAAAATTCATCCAACCATGAGCCTCAAAGGGGGAAGAAAAACAAAAGAACTGATGACAAAGTGTACATATAATATGTATTTATGTATATACATATATGTATATATAAATATATATGTATATAAAGTGTTTATATAATTTTAGTCCTAGAAGAAAATTTTCTTAAGATGATGAAGAGGCTTATCTAGTTTTATGCTAGATATAAAATAAAAGATACACATTTCCAAAACTTAATTTGAAGATATAGACTAGTTAATAAAAACACAGATCAAAAAAATAAAAACAAAGATCATTAAGACCTATCAGAATTACCAGTTTAGCATTTCTGGTATAATATGATAACATGCTTAGTTAACAAGTAAACCAAGAGAATATTATCATCTGAGAAACTTAGAAAACACTAGTTTTAAAACTATTTTACATTTTTTAAACTGAGGGTGTTGTGCTAGAAACACCTTAGGGTTTAACTAAAATTCAGATTTTAGTTTAGAAGTCTCTGTTGTTATGGGACTTACATTTTCTATTGCTCCTGGCTGATGCCAAGGCTACTAATTCAGAAAGTAGGCCTAATATATTCAGCCATAATTAAAGTTCAGATGATTCTGTTTTAATGGGCTCATTGATTTATTTTATTTTATTGGTTTTTCAGGCCACACAGAACAGCATGAAGAGGTTACTCATGGCTCAATGTGATGGATCACTCTAGGTTGTTATTTGGAGACTCTGTTATTTGGAGACTGTGCATTCCATGATGGGCCTCCAGCATACAAAGTATATGCTCCAGCCTTTGGAGTTATCTCTCTGACCAATTAATTAATTAATTGGACAATTAATTTTTAATGAAAAATGCTAATACCAAACTCTAGTTAAGATAGGGGGAAGTAAAACAGAGAAAATATATGTACATCAGGAGTAATAGGGAGAGTACATGAATTAAGTCTCTTACCTTGCAATGAGGCCAACTCTTTCTTTGATCCCCAGCACAAGGTTGTCCCAAGCACCACCAAGAGTGATCCTTGAACACAAAGCTAGGGGTAGCCCCAGAGTAAAAGGTTAGGTGTGCCCCAACTTCCCACCACACACACACACACACACACAAAGTATTTATAGTTCAATCACTCATAAGAAAGCAGATGCAAACAAATTTTAAACAAATTCTAACTCAAAATTAAGAACACATGCCTTGACATTTATGAGACATTGGATTTATCCCTTATACTAGAAAGGAGGAAATGATAAATAAAACATTAGCAACTAGCTTCTGTATTATATCAATGGAATGATCTAGCCTCTGACCAAGCAAGAATGCAAGGTGGGCCAGTGATTGGGTCAATGTTTGGAAGTCTTTTGATTACCATTATGTCAACAAAGTGGTGAAAAAAATTTTATGATCATATCTACAAATCTTGAAAAGGGTATTTTAACATAGAAGGAATTACAGGACATTGCTATTCAAATTTCAAAGTAAAATAGAGACTAAATATGACAGATGGTTGAGCAAATTTAATAACAAAGATTATTCTAAAAAGAAAAATGCAAAGTTCAGAAACTATAGAAAAATAGTCTCTTTTATCATTTAAAGCTTATTGTTGTGGGGTAGGTTGGAGTGACAACACAGTGGGTAGGGCATTTGTCTTTCACACAGTCAACCAGGGTTCAACCCCTGGCATCCTATATGGTCTCTCAAGCCTTTCAGGAATAATCTGAGCACAGAACCAGAAGCACTTGCCAGGTGCAGCCCAAAAGCCAAACAAACAAAAATTACTTGGAAGGTTGTCTTTGAAGGTAAAGGAAACCCATTAAAACAAGAAAATGATAAGGAAGTGACTGAAAATTAAGAAAACACAAGTAAAACACATCAGAACTATTAGGAGAATTAAATAAAATGGCTAGGAAATGCATAGAAAAGTACATACACAAAGATAAAGAATAGGAATCAATTTACTTGATTTATAATAAAAATTAAAAAATATTTTATTTAAAATATAAATAAAAACTATGAAACACATGAAAATGTAATAAAAATATTTTATCTATTTTCATAAAAATTATAAGTCTTTGAAAGGCATAAAATAATATGTGAAGTCATTTTATATAAAGGTATACCATAACCTTGGATTTTAAAAAACTTAACACAAAATAATTTAATTCTGGCAAAACTAAATTTCAAACAAGTTTGATTAGAATACACAATATATTTTGTTTGATTTTGTATTTGAATAAAAATTATTAATATTATTCCTGATGTCCCCAAATAATAGTAGTAGATCAGTAGGAAAGATTGGAAACTATAAATATTAAATCACATATATTGGGACATTTAATTCATCATAAGGATAATCATTAATTTACTGGAGAAATGAAGAGTTTTCAAAACTAGCCATGTGAAAAAAGCAAATATTTTACTTAATATAAAAAACTTTAATAAAAGTCTAAATATGAAAATATAAAATAATAGAAAATTTTGAGAAAATCCAAAATCAGGATTTGAGAGAACTTTTCAAATCTAAGACTAATAAAATAAAAATTACTGTTATATATAAAGAGAAAACCAAACAAGGCAAAGAGTAATGAATGACAAAACCTTGGCCTTTGAAAATAAGATTAAGATTACCAGAGCTGAAGCAATAGTACAGCAGGTAGGGCACTTGCCTTGCATGCCACCAACATTGTACATGGTTTCCCCAAGAACCAACAGGAGTAATTCCTAACAGGGGAGCCAGGATTAAGCACTGAGCATCACCAAGTATGGCCTTCCCCTTCTCCCCAATAAAAGCCTGAGATTACCAAGGAGATTATAGAAAGGGGAAGAGAAAGACAGAAGTTAACACGAAATAACATACTAACAGTGGTGCAGTGTCTTAGGCACTTTGTGATGATGAAATGCTTTGACTATGAGATGCATAAATATTAGTGCTATTATAATTATGTTACCTAAACTAGAATAATTTTTGAAACAAGATAGTTTTTATTGAATGAAACTCACTTATAAAGATACTAGATAACTATAAAGATACTATACTTAGGGGGCAGAGGAAGAGGAAACAAATGCCCAAGAGAGAACACAGGCTCCCCCAGCATGGAGTAAGCAAATATACACAAGCAATAGAGATGCATGTTCAAGGGGAGACATGGACTTAAAGAGAAAACCTCAACTATAATAATTTTTTTAATTGGGAGACCACACTCAGGGGTACTCCTGGCTCTGTGCTCAGAAATTACTTGGCAGACTCTGAGGACCACATGGGATGCTGAAGATCAAACCCAGGTCAGCTGTGTGCAAGGTAAATGCCCTATCTACTGTGCTATCACTTTGATGTCTATAATAATTTTAAGAGAATTAGAAAATAAATGTTATTAAAGAAAATAAATGACAAAATATGTCAAATACACAGACTTAAGAGATAAATAATATTAGAAAAGTATTTTAAATATTCATGACCAGCTAAGAGTTTGTCTATAATGGACAAAGAGCATTTATAAACAAATGTTTCAATAGAAAGGGGCACAGAAGTGTGTATAGCTAAATTAGAGCAAGGAAACATCACCTGCCCAAAACAATGTTAAAAGAAATTCAAATTCTCTAGTAGCCAGGAAAATAAACTCTGAGCATTAGCAAAGTTATAATATTTTACATATTTTTAATGGAGTAAACCTGTAATACCTCCTAAAGGAGTAGAATGTAGGGAAACAGTAATGTTACCTTCCTTTAGAAGGCAGTCTGGCAACATTAAACAAAAATAGAAATATACAATACATATATATTTCATTGCCTAGCAATTCTATTTGGAATGTAGCCCATAGAAATAAAGAATAAGATTATAAAAATAAAGCATCAGATGCAAAAAAAAAAGTACTTCATTGTAGCAAAAATTGGAAGCAACGTGAATTTTCATGAATGGAAAAAAATGTTGGATATATGATAGTCCACTCATCACTTGAATAATTTTAATTTATAAATAAAGCAATGCCTGCTGACTCTGAAGCACTCAGACGATGTCTTAAGTGAGAGCATTCGAGCAGTGAGAGCCCTATATTTGTCTACTCTTAGATGTATGAGTATTGTGTTTGTACTTAGAGTCTAGACAAATAAGGAAGGATTTATTCTAGGTTGTTAACAGGATTTACTTTAAAACTGATGGACCTGTGCAGTGTGTCAAGGGAGGGGAGGGGAATTCAAAAGAAAGGGGAACCAAGGGGAAAAATATAAGGAAAAATTATCAACTCTGTGAGAAAGAGCATTAGAGGATCTTATCTCTACGTTGGTGCCAAGTCATCTGTAGCAGAGATAAAAGCCACTGCTTTTATACACAGATCGTGGTATCCAAGTTCTCAGTGTGTGAGAGCGACCCAAGGTCGCTGCTGCTGTAGGGCTGTGTTTTAGTCTGGTTTGCACACTCTTTCCTATTGTTTGGGTGTGGGAAAGTGGTGCACTTTAGTAAGCTAGGCATGCTTGTAGGATATGCCTACCCACCATGAGGAAGTATAAACTGGAAAAGGGCCAACTTAGTGGGCAAGGCAGCAGCTCCTCTGAATGGAAAGAGGTTCAGACATGGAGCCTTCAAACTGCCTTTACCTTTTGGGAATTGGCCTGGAATGACATGGCTCAAAACAGAACACGTCTAGTTAATGTGTTGAATTCTCTCTTCACCCTCAACCTCTTTTCGCCCTTAATACAATAGTCAGGCTTTTCTGTGAATATATTATCACAAAGAAAAACTTTTCATTTGGTGTGTGGAACACACGTGGCTGTGCTCCGAGATTACTCTGGCTCTATTCAGGAATCACTCAAATGATGACAGTATGTTGCACCACAGATGGAATGGGATTGACTGCATGCAAAGCAAGTCCTTCTCAGCGGTATCATCTCTCAGACTTCATATATATTATTTTCTACCCTTTTCTCAATTTTCTCTATTTTTTCAAGTTAGATTTCCTTTCGATCACCTTCAGAGCCTTGTGCTCTCGTCAAAATTCTGCTCTATTTTATAGACCTACATGCCACTTTCTTCTTCCTGGACTGTTTAACTCCGGCCCAACCTGTGCCCTTAACCCAATTCAGGGTGTCAACTTGTTCTAATGAAGGATAAGTGAATAAATTACCTCGCTTTTATTTTGCTTTATTTATCATATATTTAGAAAAAATAATTCCCAAACATTGAGTAAAGTTTCTTTTGTAATATCAATCTGTCTCACTGGATAAAGATAAAGAAGAGACAGAAGAGATAGCATTTTATATCTTGGGATAAAATTCTTTTCTTTGGTTTTTCAGGCCACACCCGTTTAATGCTCAGGGGTTACTCCTGGCTAAGCGCTCAGAAATTGCCCCTGGCTTGGGGGGACCATATGGGACGCTGGGGCATCGAACTGCGGTCCTTCCTTGGCTAATGCTTGCAAGGCAGACACCTTACCTCTAGCGCCACCTCTCTGGCCCCAAGATAAATGTTTTATTTTATAAATAAATTCTTTAATTGAATCATGAGATAGTCACTTAATTGTTCAAGATTGAGTTTCCGACATGCAATATCCAACCCCCATCATCAGTGCATATTTCCCATTGTCACCAATAGCCTCAGTTTCCTTCCTGCATTACCCTTGCCCTCTCCCTGCCTGCCCCTTTTAGCAGTTTTCCTCTATCTTCTCTCTTAGTCCTTCTGTCTTCTGTTCTCTCTCTTTCTTCTCTGTTCTCTCTGTTGTCTGTCCGTCTTTCTCTCTCTCTTTCTCTGTCTCTCTGTTTCTGTCTGTCTCTCTGTCTTTCTCTTTCTCTCTGTCTCTTTCTCTCTCTTTCATACACATCAGGAAAAATCTCCTTTACAAGCCCTCCAGACAGAAAGGAGAGTACTGTTTTCCGATGGCATCACTGAAGCGGTCTCTTAGAGTAATTACTGTTTGGCACGATGTGCGTGAACAGTGCTTTGAGTTCCCATGAATATCGAAGCCCAGGCTTCCAGAAACCAGAATAAATTAGGGGTTTTCCCCACCCACGCGAAAGGGTCTTATTTTAGCCGGCCTAAATCTATTCTAGAGCCCCAGGGGACTCTCACCCTGTGCGTCGGGCAGAGCCGTGCGTAAAGGCAGCTCGGGTTGAAGTCACCAGCCGAGCCCTTCTCGTTCCTCCCCGCTTCATCCCAGTCGCGCGAGGGTCCCACGCGCAGTTCCAGGGTCCCGCAGTGAAAGGGGGTTTGGCTCAGGCTGCTCAGGCAGAGGGGAAGCCTGACCTTGGGAAGACTTTGAAGGTTCAGTTCCCTGGGACAATCTCCCCTGCCTGTTTGGAACTTGCGCTCTGAACCTCACATTCAGTTCCCCCCAAAAATCATTTCGCACCAATTGGGCAAATCCTTTGATCCTCCAAACCAAGACCCCGTCCCGCACTAGTCTGACGTTTATAAATGTCCTTGGAGCCAGGAGGAGGCCTCCTGGGATGGAGTGGGGTGGGGAGGCAAGCGGACCTTTCTGAGGTCCAGCCCCAACACAAAGCTGGTAGCGGAGCCTCTGGTGCCACCCGGGGTCCGCCTCTGACCTACAGCCCCGAGAGGCGCGGAGGCAGCATGCTGCCAAGTCCCGGGTGGCCACAGTGGGTGCGGACAGAGCCGTGGGCCAACCTCAATCATTCATTGCTCAAAGGAGCTAGTGCGCTCACCACGCTTTGAAAGAGGCTCAGCCCAGGCCCCCTGGAACAGGCTCTGGAGGGATGTGGGGTTGAGGATGGAGAAGTGAGATTTTCATGAAGAGGTGGATGAAGGCATTAAGAAGAAGCCTAGAGAAGGTGTCCGAACATTTTTCCCACCCTTCACTATGTGCGAGGAGGATTGGCCCACCAGGAGAAAGAAGAACTCGGTATTATTTGTGGAATGGATCCTTAAGCAGAATCACCAGAAAGTTATCCCCTCCCGAGTACCAGCTTCCCAGCTTCCTGCCTAGCTGCTTCTCCACCGCATCCCGCACTGAGGTTGGAGCAGGGCCCCGAAGCGCAGCAGAGCTGGCTTCACATTCAGACTCTGCCCCAGGGACGCTCCTCTGCAGACGTGTCGCAGCTCCGACACTGTTCTGCTGGAAGTTGAGTGGCCAGCCCATTCCAGCTCTTGGGGACCAGTCCTGGCTTTCGTCCCCGGCCGGTGCATCTTGTAGTGCGGTTCCAGCTGCAAGACCCCATCTGGCGCTGGGACGCCAAGGACGCCCAGCGCCCCCTGGTGGAGTGCGAGGGCGCGCCCGACTGGCAAGACGCGCAGAGCCAGCAGGTAAAGGCGATGCAATGTTCCAGGCGTGGTGCTGCGAGGGTGGAGGGTGACAGTTACTCCACAGCTGGTGCAGCTGTCGCAGCTGTCGCGCTGCGCTCGGGCGCAGGTACGGCCCCTTCCCGGTGACGTCTGGGCGCCCCGCTTATAAAAGCTTCCCGCCGCCGAGCCTTGCCGACGTTCTGCTCAACTCCCAACCAAGCTCAGCGTGGCCCCAAGCCAAGTGGCGCCTGCGAAGCTGCAGGCATTGGCGGCGACAGAGGCGAGCAGCAGAAGCGGCTGAGACAGAGGAAAGCCAAGGCAGAAAATCCCAACCGGACTCGGGGCTCCAGAATCCTGGCCAGAGACTCAGAACTTTTTTTAATAGGTGTGGGTCAACCCCTAGTGGCTTTTCCCTGCTGCAAGGCTGGCGGAGGAAAAAGTCGCAAGCAGGCTGCAGCAGGTGCAAGGACAATTTTTTCTTCTCCAGCCCCAACGCAGAAGCTTCACTGTCTCCAGATTTCTGGAATCAAATGCTCTTAAGCGGCTCGGAAGTGGAGGAATTCAGAGCCACGAGGAAGGGGGAAAGGCGCCTCTAGAGTGTTTCTCTACTGAGCGCCAGATCTTGGGTTCACAAGGGAAGTCCCTGCAGAAAGATCCTAGCTGTGCGCTTTGGTTCCGTTAAGCAGGACCCTGACCACCCACCCCCTCAAGCGCCCGCCCCAGAGATCTTGCCTCAAAGGGGAGTGCATGGACACAGAGAAAAACTTCACCTCTCTCGGCCAAGAAATGGATGACGTGCTCCCTGGGGTCTATAATATTTCCCCAAACGTGTCCACCAACACCTCGGAATCCAACCAGTTTGTGCAGCCCACCTGGCAAATTGTGCTCTGGGCTGCTGCCTACACGATCATCGTGGTGACCTCGGTGGTGGGCAACGTGGTGGTGATGTGGATCATCTTGGCCCACAAGAGGATGAGGACGGTGACCAACTATTTCCTGGTGAACCTGGCCTTCGCCGAGGCGTCCATGGCAGCGTTCAACACGGTCGTGAACTTCACCTATGCGGTGCACAACGAGTGGTACTATGGCCTGTTCTACTGCAAGTTCCACAACTTCTTTCCCATCGCGGCCGTTTTCGCCAGCATCTATTCCATGACTGCTGTTGCCTTTGATAGGTGAGCTGGACTGGGGGGGGGGGCTTTGGGGGGGGGTGATGGCATTGCCTATGGGAATGGCTGCACTGTGCAGAGTTCAAGGGGAAGGCTAGTGGCCTGGTCCTGAAGATTACTCTGACCTCTGGCCAAGGCATTTAATGGGTGACTTTACCACCGACGTACCATTGTCTATCTCCGTGTTCCTTTCTTCTACTTTCCATTCATCACTATTTCCCTTGCTTTTTTCCTCCTAAAATTCTTTTTTTTTAATTCCTTCTCCACTCTTTTCCTTGGCATTTCCCTTCCAACTCCTGCTTGGCTTCTTTCCATTCCTCCCTTTCTCCTTGACTCTGAAAGGGATACCCAGGGCTTGGCTACGGGGGATTCCCTTGGCTTTGTAAATCCCTGCAGACCTGGTGTTTCTTGGGCTTTGTCTCTTGATGCGTAACAATTTTAATTCTGTCTAGGCACATTTTCTCTTTTTTCACTTCTTCCCCATGACTCAAGGACTTTTTGCTCGCACTTTGATCTTCCAATATAATTTGGGAATAAAGAGTTGTTCATTAGAGTTGTAAAATATTTGGGATATGAATTCTCTCTCTTTCTCTCTCTCTCTCTCTCTCTCTTTCTCTCTCTCTCTCTCTCTCTCTCTCTCTCTCTCTCTCTCTCTCTCTCTCTCTCTCTCTCTCTCTCTCCCTCTCCCTCCCTCCCTCTCGTGCTGCTGCTGGGAATCCTCATTCAGGAATGAGAGAAAGATGTTTGTTTAGAATACTCCAGACAGGAATCTAGGGGGTTGACCCAGAAATTTTGACTCAATTTTTCTGGCAATGTAAAGTCTATGTGTTTTAGCCCATCAGGATCCTCAAAAATGCATGCATGACCACAAAACTCTGTTGCCTGCAATCAACAGGTTGGGTCGGAGAAGCTGATCAAATGTGAAGGTTGGCATTTTCAAATGCAGGCACTAGTGTGCTCTGGAATGAATGGCTCCTCAAGTGGCACAGTGGAAACCTGGTTATCAGGGAGCAGTCTGATTTGTATTGATTTTTGTGTGGGTGTCGTAGGTCTCGGAGTTATGTATGTGCAGATGAGTGTTAAATGTTTGCCTGCTTTTTTAAAATTTGTTAAATTGTTGCCTGGTTATGCTAGAAACATCTGTTCCTGGGATTGCAAAATGATTCTTTGGATGTCCTTTCTGGGAGACATGAAAATGAAAAGCCCAATGAAGGGTCCAGGGAACAACTCATTGAAAAGCTGAAATTACTAAGCCCTTTTACACAAACACTATTTCAACTCTGCATTGAGTTGAGGTCTTTGCCAGTTAGCATGATCTAGGAATGCTGGTAAATCAGAGGATGCACTATTCTCATCCTTGCCGGTGACAGCTCACAGAACCAGACACACCTGCCTTCATTCACTTCCCTGCAACTATGATGTACTTGGGACATTGTGTATAAAGAAAACTCTAGGCAGCCTCTTACATTTAAAGTGGAGAAGTGAAACCAACACTTAAAGTGGAAATGAAAAGAATTAGCACGGAAATGCATCTTATTCTGCTACTGTGGTTCTCAGATATTCCATTTTCTGAAAGTGAGGTACACCTATAACTCTTTCTACACTGACTTGCTGCTTTATTCTCCCCGCAGCACTCTTCCCTTCTTGCTCTCAGAAAAATCTATGGCATGACATAAAACAGAACAGGCAATCTTCCACAGCTGCTTCCATGAGCCCTAAATTAGAAGGAAAGTTGGTGGTTTTACTGCATGGGGGCCCAATGAGCTCCAGGGAGAAGTGTCAGTTTGTGGGAGCCCCGGCAGACACCTTGCTTGCTCTGGCTCACACAGAAACCACATGTTCTGCTATATGCTTCTTCTGAAGTGAGAAGATTGGGGCAGGAGATGGGGTATAACCTACTAAGAAGCCTGGAAAGGAGCCAGGTTAGGGCTGTTTTGACTCTAGCAGCTCAGGCTCCCCAGGTATTTCTGAGCTAATCAGATCCAGGATGTGGCCCCACTTGGCACCTATTCCGTGAGGTCAGGGGGGTTGGGATGCCAGAGCTCAGTAAATGGCCATCTTGAGCAGCATTCCCAGGTCCAGAAGGGTGACATTCAACATAGACTAACAATGGCAGGCTTGAGATTAGAGTTCAAGGGAGATTAGAAATAAGATGTTGTGCTCTCTCTCTCTCTCTCTTTCTCTCTCTCTTTCTCTCTAAGTACTTCTGTGATTTCCTCTTGCTTAGCCTTATGAGTACATGGTGAGTGAATTCTTCTGGCTCTCAGATGACTGCAGCATCCCTGTTTGCCTAATCTTCCATTCTCTCCTAGGAATGTTCCAGAAAGAAAGGAAACTGTAAGCTCTCTCCATCCTTCACAGTGGTGATGTTGACTTGGAGGAATTTTTTTGCATGTTTCTTGATTGTATAGCAGTTTATTTTGAATCAATCTTTAAAATCACATGATTTTCCTGGTTATAAAATTCTACCTTGTTCATTGCAGAAAACCTGGGTAGTATAATCACTATAGACACAAATACAAATGAGTCATAATTTAAACACCAATTAATACTGAAGTTCCTTTTTGTTAACTATTTTACTCTCAGATCCTATGTCATTTGGCTTATTACTTTACCATTATGAAAAACAATATTTTTCTTATATTATTTTAAGAATAAATCTATTTTATGTGTTAGTAAAAACTCATCAGGACTGGAGCACACACTTTGATGTGGAACCTTCAGGTTCAATCCCCTACACTATATGGTCCCCCAAGTACCTCCAGAGTGACTCCTATGTCAGAACCAACAATAGTCTCAGCAGTACCAGGAGTAGCCCCAAAACACAAATAATAATCATAAATTATTTTTTATAAATTTATTTTTAATTATGAGAACAAAGATGCAGAGAAAGAGGAAAAGGTAAAGTTACAGTGGAAGGACAATCACCCATAAACAGAATTCTTAGAAGAAAACCCGTTGTGATACCTTAATTTTGAACTTTCAGCCAAAGAACATTAAGAAAAATAAAATATAACCCATGTAAAATTACTTTGTCCTTCAAGTCCCCAGATTGTAGTACATTATAACATTTCCTAGCAGTACACAAAGCAATCTAAGGCCATAAAACTTATGTAACTCCTTAAACATTGAAGGTATGGTATCTTCTTACATTTCCTTGCCCATGCATATTACTTTAAGTTAATCACAAAAGTTTAAGTGGGTTTTTTAAGGATTAGAGTCAAAGGAGCACCATATAAACGGTGTTAGAGTTGCAGCTATTGTTTGCATAGGCCCACCAAAATATGAGGGACATGGAAAGGAAAAGCCTTGGCCTAAATACAAGGAGACCCTACCCCTGAAGTTTCCTGGCAGAAGACCAACTCTAGGCTCCAGGCAAACTAGTTTTTCCAATCCAAGTCATTGTCTGTAGTATAATCATAAATTATTTTAATTAAAAATTTTACTAGCATAATCTGCTTCTTAGTTTCTGTGTATAGTGTATACAGCGCTATTATTACTTTAATCATAGTCCTATCACTGGGTATATAGGTAATTTTTAGATAAATTTTTGCTAATAAACATTTCTGACTAATATACTTGCTTGGGTTTCTTCATTATTTTCTTAAAATTAAGTCATAGAAGTGGGATTATTGGGGCCAGAGTGGTGTTGCAAACTGTAGGGCATTTGCCTTGCATGTGCTAACCTAGGACGGACTGCAGTTTGATCCCTTGGCATCCCATGTGGTCCCCCAAGCTAGGAGTGCTTTCTGAGAGCATAGCCAGGAGTAACCCCTGAGCATCACCACGTGTGCCCCCCAAAAAAAGGAAAAAATGGGATTATTGGGTAAAATAAGGATAAGCAGATGCATAAATGATCTCCTTTAGACACATTTCAGTGACATTGTTGATGTTGATGAAGCATTTCTATGAAATGCTCCCAAGAATATTTTCAAAAGCCCCAAGTCCTGATGTCTCATTATTCTCTTCTATGATTATTGAGCTGCTTTTCAAATCTGATAGAACATTATGTCTAATATTTGGAATGCTTGGTGGATTCTTCTATGTTCTTTGTATAGACATATTCTTTATTCTGAAGAGAGAGCTCCAAGGGAAGCTTTGCATGCTGGAGTTACAGGTTTGATTTCCAGTTAATAACATGGAGCTGGGAGCAGGCCCTGAGTACAATCAGATGAGAACCCTAACATGAAGCTGGAGTAGCCCCTGAGCACCACCAGGTGTGGTCCTTCAACCAAAAACCAACAAGTTACAAGAGTATTATTCAATACTCTTTTTGACCTACATCTAGTTTTTGCTGGTGGAATTTAGTTTAGGAAAGAGCAGGAGCACTGGGCTTCAACAGAAGAGCTATAACTCGCAAGCTGCATGGATAGAGAGAAATGACTGAATCCATATGTGCTTATTTAATGAAAAGGATGTAATATAACTTCACTTGTATTGTTGCAAGAAAAGATATGGAATGTACCTTTGCCTAGCCTGGCATCCATATGTTCTCAGTTAATAGAAACATATGTTCTAATCAAGTCTGGCACACTCAAATCCATAATACACACCCTTGCTGTCTCAGTCTCTTCTTGGATTCTCGATGCAAGATGGTGAAATATTTATAGTTTTATCCCCAAAATGATAGTTTATTATTGGGGGAAATACCCAGCAATGCTCAGGGTTTACTCCTGGCTCTGTACTCAGGGGGACTATATGGGCTCCTGGAATTGAACTCAGGTCAGCCTTCTACAAGGCGAACATTCTACTCACTGTATGATGATGACTCCTGCCCCTGAAATGATAGTTTAAAGTCCTCAACTGAGATTTGGCTCAGCAAATACCTTATCAAATATTACTCAGCACCCTTCCTTGCTGTGGAGAGGCAGACAATTGTTGATCGAAAGTCCACTATTTAGAGAGAATAAATCACAGCCCAGAAAAGCCAAATCATCTCTTTTCTACCATCTCTAAAAATACTCACTGTTCACAACATGTATGTCCAAAGTGACTGCCTCACAGAGAGCTCTGCATGCCTGTTTAATGTATGAGGAAGTACGGGATCATAGCATACACACACAGACCCAACAAACAACTTTTTGTGCTTCCATTTATACTCAACTTGGGTTTTTTTGTTTTTGTTTTTGGGCCACACCCATTGACACTCAGGGGTTATTCCTGGCTATGTACTCATAAATTACTCCTGGCTTGGGGGACCATATGGGGCACCAGGGGATCAAATCACGATCCGTCCTAGACTAGCACTTGCAAGGCAGATGCCTTACCTCTAGCACCACTGTTCTGACCCCTGTACTCTAATTGTTAAAATTTGAACAAATGTTTTAAATCTTGGAAGTTTTCTGAAAAATATAATCTATATTTAAGTTTTAAAAACACACTTCCCTGATCCTTTCACTAATGTTTAGTTAGCTCTTAACCATGAGATGGAATTCTTCCATCTTTCCCTTAATATTTTAACATGATCCTTATACTTAATCAAGAGAAAAGTCTAACATATTTTAATTAGTCACAAATTTATATACACTAAACAAATCAAACAAATCTTTAAAATGTAAGCAGTACTTGGGCTTTGAGTAATTAAATTTTCCTAAATATTTCAAACAAAAATTATAAATTTAATATATCTGATTTCTTAAAACTTAACTGGATGACGTAAATAGAAGAAAAAAAGGCTTTTCCAGGACTTACATAGCTCTCATAAATTTGATAAATACAAATTTCTAAATTTAGCTGTTAAAAATATCAAACTTTTTATAGCTCTTCACCCTCGGATGAAAAAAAATTTTTTGTTGTTTCTTTGAACCACACCTGGCAGTGTTCAAGGATTACATATGGCTCTGCTCTCAGGAACCACTCCTGGAGGTTCATGGGGGACTATATAGGATTCCAGAGATTGAATCCTAGTCAACTGCATACAAGGCAGATAATACCCATTGTATTATCTCTCTGGCCCCTGAATTGAACTTTTAATTGAGTAGATGAGAGTCTGTGAATATCTACACATCAACTTCAAAGTTAATTAGTCAAATGCTCCTAAGCATTTCAATTAAAATTACATATCTGTAAGTCAAAATCTCTAATATATAAGATTCTAATTTCTAATGTCTTAAAAGCAAAACCATATATAAAGTAGCATCTACCCATCATAAAATAATCTATCACACTTCTTTACATTTTTTGTTTTTGTTTTTGGGCCACAACTGGTGACTCTCAGGGGTTACTTCTGGCCTGTGCTCAGCAGAAACGCTCCTGACTTGGTGGAGATCCATGTGGGACACAGGGATCAACCAAGTTTCGTCCTGGGTCAACCACATGCAAGGCAAATGCCCTACTGCTGTGCAATCTCTCCGGGCCCCTACTTCTTTACATTTTTAACTAAAAAAAATGTAAAGCAGCATTTCTTTACTATCTAATACTTTAAAAAAAAAAGCCTTCTTGATGTTAGAAAGGAACAAAAAATAGAGTAGGCAGAATCACCTTCTCATAAGAAACTCAACAAGCTCTGAATCAGGTTGGTTTCAGAAGGAATCTGTGTGTTCTTAGAGGGTCCTTTCCCAGACCTGTAGCCCAGTGACTGGGGACCCTTCTAAGAGCCCGGCTCTGCCTGCTCAGGGCCCATAGAATCCACCTCCATCTCTCCACTGGAATCATGTTTCATAGTAGGGTTGTCTTCTTGATTTTCAGTTTTCCCTTTTATAATTTTCAGCTTACATTTTATCCTCTGATTGACTCCGAATTCTGCAGCACTCACCTCAAACCTATGCTTGCATCCAAATGCTTTATTACCTGAATAGAATTAGGTGTCCTAATCCCTCTTATATTTTACTTTCTTATCAATCTCCTTTGCAGATTTTGAAGACATTGACCCCTCCAAAACACCCCATGTCTTGGGTTCCTTACTTTCTTTACTCTAAGACATTGAGGTTATGAAAGTATTGCCAGAATATGTCTAGATATCCAGTTTCTCCACACAAATGGTCAAAGAAAATATGGGTAATGTCTATTTGGTTTTGAAAAATACAGGCTTTCTGCAAGTGGCAAATGTGATGTGTCTCCTATGCAGAAGATCAATTCCTCTTGACACAAAGTTTTGAATAGCGGGGGTTGGGTTCTCTTTCTGAAGTCTGGAATTCCATTGCAACCCTTGAATCTTCCAACTGAATCATGAAATATTCTTGGATCCATGAACTGAATCATGAAATGTCTTTACTTCAGGTCTTCCTCATGAGAACTGTCTTGAGACATTTTCATAGCTCTGAACATGCCAAGTTCCTTTACTTTCTCTTCTCAATAATTTCAGATAGAAGTAACACAAAGGTGATAACTCTGTTCTTAGAATGTAATGCCCGAAATCACTGGGCAGCCACCTCTCAGATCACACAGATACTCCGACTGATGCAAGGAAGGTAGTTAGAATCATGCTAACTAGTTATCTTCCACTATCTTTTACTGAGATAATTGTGTTTAAATTTCATATGTATGTTTAGAGGAGGCTGTGGGGGAAATTAGAAGCAGAAACTTAAACATTCACCTTGTACAATTAATTCATTTATTTTGTTTGACTATGGGGAAGTGCTCTCTTGAATAAATAATATGTTTTTTATAAGAGATGGGTTCTGACTTTTGCAAATGTAACGTTTAAACAAAAAAAATCCCACTACGGGCTATCAATTACTTTCCTAAATAGTCCCAGGGAACCCTAGGGGGATTAAAATGCCCTAAAATTTATGAATGGAATGAAAATAGATACAGCCTCGAGGAAGGTAGAAAACAATGAATTTGCTCAATAATATAACTAATTGGTCACTTCAAAAAAAAAAAAGAAGTAGGAGATACCTAGAAAATCTGTGACTGAATTCTGGGGACCTCCATTTAAATATATTTTTAAAGATAAACCAGTTATTTCCTTTTCCTCTTGAAATGATCGAGATTCCAGTAGTTAATATGCCAAAAGCTCAGCTAAACTATGAACCAGCCTAAAGCCACTTTGGATCATTAGTGGCCCAGTTAAGGTACCTAAGCATAAAACATGAAGCCAAATATAAAGATGACAGAGACACGTTCTTCTCTTTTGGACAACTTCCCTTGAATAAACTTTTAACCCATCCATACCCATTTTGACGTTCTCTCCAATCCTGCCTCCCCAAAATCCAATCCCAAATTACTGCTCTGTTCTTAGTATAGCCCAATTCAATTTAGTAAATCGAGTTGAACCAAGATGGGAAAAACAGCTGATTAAAATCACATATAAAGGTAGGGAGTATGATAGGATTCTAAATGCCCAATTCCTAAATTTAAAATGGGATTGTGTATTCCTTGTAGGCATGTATTTCTTGAGTCCGAGAAAGAGTATCAAGACAAATGTTGTCCTAGAAACAGAACAATACCGGATTACCAGGTGTCAGGAGTGCTGGAAGGATGCTGTTCAGCAGGAGTCCCAATTACTCCTATTACCACAATCAGATTATTTGAGCACTGTGGTGCCAGTGAATTCTGTCTTTGTGATTGGACAATGAAGCAGGGTTGAATCCCTGGCTGTTCTGCATAGACCTCTGTATTTCACTAGTATCTAAATCTTTTGTAATGTCTGTGATGTTGTCCTCATGTGGGACTTTAGGTCATTAGCACTAACTAGTGCTAAGACTCTGGTAGCTAATGTTTCTGGGTGTCCATGTAGTGCAGTGTTACATGATGGTCAAAGATTCTCTTCCCAGGCATCTTTCTCAAAGGGTCAGTGTTCACATACTCTGGGGTTTCCAAGAGCTGAGATTTCTGCCAAAATCTGTCTGAACCCACCTTCATGCTGGGTTTTACCTCTTGCTCTATTTCTTTTACTCTCAGACTTTTCCCATGATCATCTAGTTTTCTTTTACATCATTGAAATCATTTTAATTTGTTTAAATTATATATTTTTACTTCCCATTGCCTATGTATGTCCTTTACCTCATTTTTGCTAGATTTTTCACAAGTGTTGATTAAAACTGGTAATAGACATTATCTTTTCTGATCATTGACTTCAAAAGAATGCTTCTCTTGATAATACTGTTAAATACAATATATGTTCACTATTGTATTGACATAAATATTTTAAAATTACTTCATTCAATTCTCACTTTCCCAGGGTAGGTCATTTGATCTAAATATTTAATTTTCTAATTACCTTTTTAGTATCCCTCAATAATTCCTCTACCCCTATTGCCTGATTTCTAAATTTTCAGTTGTCCTAGAACTCCTAGAATTAATATTATTTGCTTTTATGGTATTAAATACAAATACCATTTGTTCCTTTAGCCTGGTTCCAGATTTGCTTGCTAATAATATCTTACTTACTTCCTTGCATTCTTTTATTGGAAAGTACAAGTTTCATTGCGTGTGCTATCTTTTTCAAGTTGATATCAGTTGTGAGATAACTATTTCAATAAAATTCATTTCTTAGAGCTAAAATAAAATGAGCCTCAGTGAGGAGCATTTTTTTTAATTAATTATTCTAAAAGATAGATGCTTCCTGTTTTTCTCTTTCTTTGTCATCATATAAGTCCTTGGAGTAAAGCAAAAAAAGCAACACACCAAATAAATGATTCAGCAAACTAGTAGAGAGAGGGACTACAGATTGTGGTTTGCAGAATTCAATAGCCTTGGCTTGGCTAGGAGACTTGCCAACCAGGAAATCCACCGTTGCAGATACACAGAAAGAATGCCAACCACACACTGTAAAGATGATTCAATACAAAAGCAGGCTAAGGGCAGAATGGACAAAACCGTTGGTGGTTCTCAGGGCACTGAAGGTACTTACTGAGAGGAAAAAAACTGAGCCTTGATCGTCCTTTTTTTGTTTGGATCTCAATACATAGTAGTCCCAGGAGAGACGAAATCTTCATGGGCAGAGGCAGCTTATGACAAAAATCCAGGAAAATAAATATAACAAGTAAAACATTTTAGCAGTACAGATTTTTTAAGCTTCGGTGTATATTTTGTAAGACTTTTAACAAGGCTTTGATTAATAAAGCTGCCTATTTAAAGAATTTAAGAGCTAACATTTTGGATGGAAAATAAACATTGCAATTCTCTAAAATTCAACTATACTTTTAAAAATGCTGACACAATTTTTTTACAGAATCCTTCCCATACACAATGTAAGTAAGCTATTTTTTTTTAAATCTTTTTTTTAAAATTTAGGCTGTATGTGAGTCTTGAGAAATAGTACAGTGGGTAAGACTCTTGCCTTACATGTAGCCAATCTAAATTCAATCCTTGGCAACCTATACAGTCCCAGTCCCCTGAGCTGCCAGATGTTATCCCTGAATGCAGAGCCTGGAGTAAGCCCTGAGATCTGCCAGATATAGTCCAAAACCCAAACAAAATAAAAATAAATCAAAGTTAAGAGCATGATTTATTTTTATATTAAATTAAATATTTTTTATTTTGACCATATTGGCTTGCATATCTTTCACAGTAAAATTTCAGGTAGATATTAACATTGAATCAGGGGGAATTCCCAGCACCAAATTTGTCCTCCCTCCATCCCCATTCCCACCTTGCATTCCATATCCCCCACTCGCACCCCCCAGGCTGCTAGAACAAGTGGTCCCCTCTGTGTCTAGCTTACTACTTAGTGGTCATACATCTGTTTGGTCCTAGTACCCTCCCCAATTTCCCCCTCTATTTGAGAGGTGGGATTAGATATTTCAAGTTCTGTGGTTCTGTTTGAAGAATAAAAAAGCAATAAAATGGGGTAAAAATCAAATAAGCCAAAAATGAGTGGAGTCCTTGAGGCTCTCAACCTCAGTTTGAGAGAGGAAAGGAAAAAAAGGAATTGAAACACCACAACAATACAAAAAGACATGTCAAATAAAATATACAGAGAGCACTACAGCAATAAAGACCAGCACCACATACTAGTCTTGGTCCTGAAATAAAAACATACCAGAGCTCATAAAGAAAGACAAAGATAAAATAAAATAAAATAAAATAAAATTGGAGACAACAACCTCGGTATCTACACAAAAACATAGAAGTCAAAAAATAAATAAATAAATAGATAAATAGATAAGATAATTTTGTGCTCTTTTTTTTTTCCTGCATAGGCACAGTAAACACTGGGGACATTAGAGAGGGAATTCCCTTGGCCTAAGAGATACAGCCTTTCTCCACCCTTGAAGTATACTGTCATGGGATTAACTATAGACTTCTTGCATGTTCATTTTCTCTCCCCTCAGTGCTTTTGTGGTGTCTGGAAGACTTCTGCTTCATCATAGGTGATAGAATTAGACCTCTGTATCTAGAGATCTTGGTGTCAAGCAGCATGATTTTTAATAACAGAGTCTCAAGCATTCAGTTCTCTAACTCTAAACCCACCATAAGTGTTAGGCTGATTACACTTATAACCCAAAGTTCCCTCTCTTACCCCACTCTAATCCTTTAACAAACTGATATATTTTTCTATTTATTCATTAAGGTCTGTAGTCATATGCTTACAATAGTGTTGGCTTATAGTTTTTGTGTACATAATCAAAACCATGAAAAGGTTCTATGTTCAATTCTTAGCCAACACCCTTATATTATCACCAATCCATGCCCTCATTTTTCTCAACCTCCAGCACTTCTTCCTTTTTAGTTTTTCATTTCTCTA
The DNA here is from genome assembly GCF_024139225.1 of Suncus etruscus. Taxonomy (NCBI): domain Eukaryota; kingdom Metazoa; phylum Chordata; class Mammalia; order Eulipotyphla; family Soricidae; genus Suncus; species Suncus etruscus. The sequence continues at coordinate 42,032,088 of NC_064859.1, read as the reverse complement.
TTCCAGCATAAAGGATGTTTCTTGATACTGTCTTCCCCTTGTCTTATTCTCAAGATACAATAGTTAATTGAGACTATAAAGGACTTGTCCCTTCCCCTCTAACTTAGCTCAGTGTGATACTTTGCAGTCTCTCCAATTGCAACCAATGACATTATTTCATCTTTGTCTTCTAACTGCATAGTGTTCCAGTATATATATGAAATTTCTTGTCTATTGTTTTGTTGTTGGCCATTTGGATTGTTTTTCAAATCTTGGATATTGTGCTAAGTACTATAATGAATTTGATGTGTATCTTTCTTAGTTACTATTCTTTTTGTCTTAGAGGAATAGATGCCATAAAAGCAAAATTGCTGGATCATATTGGAGCTCTATGCTTAGAATCTTGAGCAACCTCCGCACTATTTGTCATAAGTGCTGAAGTAGGAAAGAATGCATGAGCAGTGAGGGTTCCTTTTTTCACCACACCCCTACCAGCACCAGTTATTTCCCACAATTCTTTTCTATTAAAGTGTTAGCTTTTATATTCTACTAACATGGAACTAAATCATGCTATAATAGATTAGAATGTATATTTATAAGAAGACAAGATCATGCATAGCTTGACATCAGGTTATTATAGCTAACAAGAATCAAATATTCCTGCCCTTAGAAAACAATATTAAGAACATATTAATTCATTATTAACTGATATTAAGAGCTGTAAAAGACTAGATAATACATAAAATTCCCTTGCCTAAATGGTTTTGGCCTGAAAGAAGAGTAGTAATTAGGATGATCATGGTGTCATGACATGACAGTTTTGGGTACCCCAAATTTTCCTTCCACTTTCCCATATTCCACGAGACTTTATCCAAACCTTTGCTTTCTGAAGGCATTAGCCACCTGTCAAAATTTTGACCAAAAGAATGCAACAAGAGCAAATCTTAAGGTTATACTTTTCTTCCTGAACTAAAAGACACTGACTGAAAAGAGAAAGGCCTCTTTACTCTGTCATTTCCATGTCTTTCTTTCTAGAAAAAGGGTAAAGAAATGAAAGGCTGTAGCACATTATCTATGAGAACAATTCTTACCCACTTAAGATTAGGAAAAGTAAAAAACAAAACAAAAATCCTTGTAATTTTGAGCACATCATGGAATTTAAACAGGCCTCAAATACATACCTTCTTGTTAAGGAAAAAAAAGATACTTCTATTTCCTTAAGCTCCCCAAACAATTTTTCTACTATTTACAACCAAACCTGATCATAATAAATTATTAATGAAATTGGAAAAGATAAAGTTTTTCACAAGATAAACAGTGTTTTATTTTTGTTTAATTCCCTGGGTAGAAAATTATATGATGTATTAAAAAGCCAATATTTTTCATATATACTTTACATCCTTTACATTAAAAGTTTATAAAAAGACTAAAATGAAAAGAAAGTGGAAGTGACAAAACCACAAGTCCCAAACACTATGGCAATTTATTACTATGCCAATAATTAAAGAGCCTTGTAATAGTTGTTCATTGCAGGTCAGGCAGTAGACAAAATAGCTGAGAGTCATTGAAAATATTCACAGTGAGTGCATTATTTATTTTTTACTCAAGGAGGCAAGTGAGTGGCATAATCACAGAAAGAATGGTGAATTATTTTTTATTTACTTTTAGTAATCAGAATGTCTGTCATTATTGCATGAAGAATAAGTAACTATTCATGACATTTAAAAATCAATGTTTGGTTTTGATGTTTTGAAATTTTTCTCCCTCTGGACTTGATTTGGTTATATTTGTATCCTTTTAACTTAAATTTTTTATTTCTTGCAGTGATGAAATCAAACCCAGGTTTCCCACATGCAGGGCATGTGCCCTACTATTGAGTCGCATTCTTGGCCCTTAATTTAAAAATTTTAGCACTATTATTTTCCTTTTTATTAAAAAAACTTTATTGATTGATTTATTGGTGTTTGGGCCACACCCAGTGGCACTCAGGGATCACTCGTGGCTCTGAACTCAGAAATTGCCCCTGACAGACTGAGGGACTATATGGGATGCCAGATCCCGCCTGAGTCTGCCACATGCAAGGCAAATGACCTACAACTGTGTTTTCTCTCCGGCCCCAGCACTATTATTTTTCTAAATAATGTGAGAAAGAAGTCTTTGAAAGTGACCCTTCAATAAACATATTTTTCTCTTAAAGTTAGTAAGGCAAAGAGAAGAAGAATGTACTAAAGCGGGGAGGAAGTCATTAATAAAGGAATGATTTTTGAAATTCTAAAATAATATATCTTAACTAACTGGCTAGAGAAGCCAAATCCCCAAAACTATAAAGTATATAAGTAAGAATATAGAGATATAGATAGATATAGATAGATATATAGATAGATAATAGAAGATAGATAAAGATAGATATAGATAGAAGATAGAAATAGATAGATAGATAGATAGATAGATAGATAGATAGATAGATAGATAGATAGATAGATAGATAGATATGATGCTGGGAAGGAAATTAGAAATAATTGACAAGAATGAGTTGAAGTTCCTCCCTATTTCTTAATTTGGACGACTGGGTAGATGGATGGATGAATGGATGATGGATAGATGAGTGTCAAAGTTATAACACAGTAGACAAATGGGTAAAAAAGGATAAATCATATGTCTTTGAACCTCTGTTATAGAGGTTATAATAATGTAGTTAAGATATCACTAGGCAGTCAGAGCAGTGGTACAAGTGGTAGGGCATATTTTTTGTGCATTTGCCTTGCACACTGTTCAATCCCACAGCATCCCATCTGGTCCTGTAAGCCAGGAGCAATTCCTGAGCATATAGCCAGGAAACCCCTGAGCATCACTGGGTGTGGCCCAAAAATCAATAAAAAGAAAAAAGATATCACTAGGATACAACATACAATTATTTAATTCACTAATTTGCAGTGATCTGTTGATTTGAAGTAGACTTGTTTGAATCTTGACTGGCTTCTTCCCACACCTGGGATCAGTCAGTTGCCAATTGACCAAACTAACCTCATCATAAATAATTATAACTTAGCTCTGTTCCATATGTGTTTCATCCTTAAATAAAATAAATATGTAACCCTTATGGCAATGAAAAGGATTCAAAAGGCAAATATATGCATGCATATGTATATGTATTTGTTAAGTCTATACTTTTGTCATATTTACTAATACTAGCCAAAACAGCTCAGAATAAAATTAACTCAAGGTTGAGGAAGCAATTCCACCTTGTCTATAATAATAGCTACAAATACTCAAGGCCAATGACAAGGACACAGGGAGAGATAAGTAATTGGGACCATTAATGCAATTAATAATATGTCAGCTCTGTGCCAGGCACTGTTCTACATCTTGAAGAGATGAATAAAAAAAACAGTCCTTTCTTTTTTCCATTTAGATATACATATACAGTAAACTAAAAAGTAAGTAAATAAAATTAAAATTATATCATTTTGGGGCCAGAGTGGTGGCATAGTGGTAAAGCATCTGCCTTGCATGGCACAAGCCTAGGAGGGACTGTGGTTTGATCCCCCTGCATCCCATATGGTTCCCCAAGCCAGGAGCGATTTCTGAGTGTTTAGTTAGGAGTAATCCCTGAGCATCATCGGGTGTGCCCCCCCAAGAAAATTATATCTTGTTGAAGACTCCTAAGTACAACAAAGCAAAGTCTAAGGGGATATAAAGTGGTAGAAAGTAGAAACAGACTTTCAAATAGCAAGATCAGTGAATGTCTTTCAGAGATTTGGGGGGTTATGGTTCTTCACTAGAGTATAATTATTTTATATGTTTGGGGCAGGGGGTTTGTGTTATTTTGGAACCACACTCAGGAGCTATTATTCCTGGATCTGGACTTTGGAATTAGTCCTCAAAGTGCTGAGGGGAACATATGGGATGCTGGGAATCAAACTTGGGTCAGCCACATGTAAGCCAAATGCCCTACCTGCTGTACCATTGCTCTGACCCCAAAAGTTTATGTTTTAGATGTGCAAAACTACCACAATACACACATGAGTGTCAATATTCCTCTACCACTGTCAGTAGAACTCTTTCTTCAATTACCCTGCCTTTTTTTTTGTTTTTTTTTTGTTTTTGTTTTTTGTTTTTTGTTTTTTTTTTTGGACCATACCCGGTGATGCTCAGGGTTACTCCTGGCTATCTGCTCAGAAATAGCTCCTGGCAGGCACGGGGGCCCATATGGGACACGGGGATTTGAACCAACCACCTTTGGTCCCGGATTGGCTGCTTGCAAGGCAAACGCCGCTGTGCTATCTCTCCAGGCCCATTCCCCTGTCTTTTTCAATTAAGGAGATTATTTCTATAGAAAGGCCTAAAAATTGTATTGGCATTTTGAGAGGGACATTAACTGAAGGACTCGTTAAATAAATGGAGAATTATAGGGCCATGAGGCAGAGATGGGCTTTGCAGTAAAAGTTGTATGTGGTTGGGTTGTAGTGAGTCTGTGAGAATAGATAGAAATCAATAAATTTAGAGAACAAAACCATGTCAAGCATGTTTTATTCAGGGAAATCCATCAAATCTCAATGGCTTACAAACAAGTTTTTTCATCATTCATCCTACAGGTTCAATTTTCAGAAACTCACTGAAAACATTACTTGGTTGCTTTCATTTTGTGATTCAGTTAACTCACATTGAATTCTCAGTAACAACACTAAATGAGTAAAGAGCTCAGAGTCACATGGGAGCTTTACCCTGTCTCAGAAGGGATCTCCACCACTCTTCTCACAATCCACTACGAAGAGCTAGTTGGTTTGGCCTAACAGCAGTATTCTTAAATATGTAGAAGAACAAATGAATATGAAGTGAGCATTAATGGCATTAAATGAGCATTATGGCAACAAAATAAAAGAAGCTAAAGAAAATTATGTGAAGCAAAACAAATGAGAGGAAAAAGATAAGCCTCTGGAGCCTGAGCCTAGTGGGGAGGGCTCTTGCCTTGCATGTGACTGAACCAGTTCAATCCTTATTTCTCCAAATTACCCTGAGCCGCACCAGGAGAAATTCCTGAGTGCAGAGCCAGAAATAATTCCTGAGCATTTTTGGGTGTGGCCAAAAACAAACAGCAAAAGTTTCTGCCTCAGCAGGGTAAATTTAGATTCATTTATTTTTCAAAGCTTCTTTGGTTTTTATCAATAATCATTAATTTAATGTATTCATAATATAAAATCATACATTTTATACACAATTTATCTGCAAATAGTTTTCTCTCAATAACCATTACCTATATTCTTAACTTTCATTGTCAGCCTAAGTCAGAAGGTGAGGGGAAATTTATCCAAGCAGAGGCTCAACTGTTCAGCTGTCTCAAACTGACATTTCTTCTAGAATTCCCTTTTTGTTCAGAACAAATTTATTGGCTATTAATTGTACTATATACTATCTTTAGTTCCTCACAGATTATGGTGACCAGAAATTTCTTCTTTTTATTGTTTAAGCCTTTAGTTTGTTTAAAACATTTTTTTTTTTGTTTTTGGGTGAAAGCAATAGCACAGAAGGTAGGGCATTTGCCTTTCATGTGACCAACCAGGGTTTGAATTTCTGATAGGCAAGAAATGTCCAGTCATCAAAGCCGGTTCAAAAAATGGGAGAGCCTGATGTAATCAGGCTTAGGGTTTGCCAACCATACCTCAAGTGGTTGAGCCCTCAGAAATTTGTGCTTGATAAAAACTGTACCCTAAGTTTTTCTTTAACTGCCTCTCTTTTTTGTCTTATACTGATGTAACTACTATGATTTTATTTTATTTTTAAAATAAAAATTTTATTTAATTTTTATTTTATTATATTCTCCTCACACTTTATGTCGCTCCTCCTCTTCAGGTAACTTAGATTGTTAGTAATATTCATTGATTCATCTTTTTGTGTTAACTATTCACCAGTTTTATATTCAGATATCACACATACAGGTGAAATAATCCAATACTTATTTTTTTCCTTCTCGTTTGTTTTGCTTCACATAATTTTCTTTAGCTTCTTTTATTTTGCTACCAGATTTCATTTTAAGTGTCTTGCCAGGGAAGAGAAATGATCATATCAATACCATGTAAAGATCTTCTAGCCATTGTATGGGGATACAACAAAATGGAACAGAGTAGCTAGTAAAGAGCTTTCCTCTAATTACCTTAGGAGAAAAATACAATGGAGGCTTAAGCCAGAGTATAATGGGAGAAGTGGTAAGTAATCAGATATGGGATACGTTGTGTTATATTTTTATTTTTAATTTTTGGCTTGGAGCCACACCCAGTGGAATTTGGGCTTCTGATTTTGTGCTTAGGGATCAATACTGGCAGGTCAGGGGACCACATAGAAGAGCCAAGGATTGAATGTGGGTCAGTCACATGCAAGGCAAGAACACTGCTTACTGTACTACCACTACAGCCCCTTGAAATCTATTTTTAAAGTAATTATTAAATGATTCACTGATGAATGGAAATGGGAAAAATAAGCAAGATTAATCAGTGTTATTTCTTTCCAATAATGGGTATGGAACATTTTTCTTGATTTTCTAGTGTCCTCTTCTATTTCTTTTGTTTCTTTGTTTGTTTGTTTGTTTGTTTGTTTTTGGTTTTTGGGTCACACCTGGCAGCACTCAGAAATCACTCCTGGCAGGCTCAGGAGACCATATGGGATGCTGGGATTCGAACCACCGACCTTCTGCATGAAAGGCAAATGCCTTACCTCCATGCAATCTTGCCAGCCCCCTTCCTCTTCTATTTCTTTCAAAAGTGACTTACAATTTTTTGATCTATGTCCGTCACATCCTTTGCTAAATCAATTTCAACTTTCTTATATTTTAGACACTATTTAAATAGTATTGTCCTTATTATTTCTTAATCTTATTGTTCATCATTTTCATATAGAAATGCAATATATTTTTGTTTTGAAGCCTGCTAATTCTCTAGTATTTATTCATTAATTTTAAGAGTTTTAAAGCATCTTCAGAGTTTCCATGTAATGTTACCTGCAAAACATTTTATCTGTAAAAAATAATAGGTTAACATCTTCCCAATATGGATGCCTTTTATTTATTTTTCTTGCTCAATTTCTGTGGAACAAACTTCTGAAATTGTATGAAATAATAGTGGAGAAAGTGGACATCCTTGCTCGTGCCTAATTTTAGAGAAAAAGCTTTCAGTTTTAAGCCATTATGAGATTTAGAATTATTTTCTTGGTGGACCAAGTAATAAACTCCCCCAAATGTCTAGATTGTTAGGGTCCCAGTAGACCACCCAAGTTAATGCTGCAAGTCAGAGATCCCAATATCATCCAACCAGAGGAGGTGACTAGGACCCCCAGTTAAACCTGCAAGAAATGTATATAGAATTTACAGGCTTCAACAACTCAAGAATGTTATTAGTTGATACAATAATTCAAGCATTCATCCACTTGAACAGAAATCACATCAGGCTTATGGTTGATGTCCCAACTTATTGCTGACTCAACTTTGTGTCAGGGGATCCTTGTCTGGTGGAACATGTTCATATCTGGTGGAACATTTGTACCCACCTAATTCCTCTATTTCAGCTGAACAGAGAGGGTCTTTAGTTCCTCTATTTAAGCTGAACAGAGATAGTCCTGCCCTTATAGTGAGTACATTTGTGGTTTTTATCTTTGCGCTAACACCCTCTGTCTAAGGGGAAGTTATAGAGTGGAAAGTGAAAAAATATTTTACAGTGGGTGCTCTAGCCCAGGGGTTTTCTTCTCTGTTCTTATGTAGATCAATAGTCCCCAGTGCCTTCAAATTTACCCCATGGCACAAAGAAAGGGCAGCTGAGATTAAATATAAGAACATGAGCTGGGGAGACTCACCTTCTATATTCCCAAGTATCTGATTGGGCCTAATATAACAATTTCTCACAAGTAAAAGAAAACAGAAGGAAGGCCAAAGAGAGAGATCTGAAGATGCTCATCTACTGGCTTAAAATGAATGAAAAGTCCACATGTCCAGCAACACTGGCAGTTTAGGAGAGCTGAAAAAGTTAAGGAAACAAAACATTGTCCACTAGTGTCTCCAGAAACAATGGAACCACCAATAACTTTCTCTTTAGAAGTAGAAACCTATTCTGAATTTATGACTTCTTGAACTACAAAATAATTTGTATTATGATATTTATTTATTTGGGGGGCATATCTGGCTGTGTTCAGTATTTACTCCTGTCTCTGCACACACAGGCTGCTCTTCATTGTGTTCTGTGGCATATGTAGGTGCCAGTGATCAAACCTTCTTTAGTCAAGTGCAAGACAAGTGGCTGAACCCCTGTATTATCTTGCCAAGTCCCATTTATATTATCTTAATTATTATAATTCACATGCTTAGTTAAATAAGTATCAGAACTAGTATCTGGATTTAGTGAAAAAGAAGAAGGTTCTTTTTTGTTTGGTTTTGGGTTTTTGTTTTTTGGGGGGGGTTTTTTGGCCTATGTGAAGATCCAGAATTTCAAAGTCTTTCAAATGACCATTGGCATATGGAAAAAATTTCCTCTTTGCAATGGGTGCCATTTAAGCCTCAAAACTACTATGTCAACCATAACATACCACTAAAGATATTCAACATACAAATGAAAGTACCCAACATACAAATAAAAGTGCCCATAAAAGTACCAACATACTAGGGCCAGAGCGGTGGCATAAGCAGTAAGGCGTCTGCTTTGCCCATGCTAGCCTAGGATGGACCTCAGTTTGATCCCCCAGCATCCCATATGGTCCCCCAAGCCAGGAGCGATTTCTGAGCACATAGCTAGGAGTAACCCCTGCACGTCACCAGGTGTGGCCCAAAAAAACAAAACCAAAAAAAAAAAAACAAAACAAAACAAAGATTCCATTTCACTATGTACCTAAAATATTACTGTGAAAGATTTGTAATCTACTGTTGTCAAAATAAAAAATATTTTTAAAAAAGTACCAACATACAAATAAAAGTACCCATGGAAGATTCATTGTCTGAGAATCTCTTTGAACTAAAATTCCAGTTTCAAAGATAGCCCCATAAGCCCTTACTTGGCACCAGAAGCCCCATAGTAGAAGCTGCTTCAAAGTTAAGATGAATAAACTACCATAATTTTGATCATCCAGTAAAGAGTCTTGATCTAGGTCCTTAAAGGCCTGTGTTTAATCTCCTCATCCCTGGCCTGAGAAAAAAGCCCTGAGAATAGCATCTCAATTTAATCATAGAAATGATCACAATCATAGGGAAACCTCTAATTTCCCAGAGAGACATCCTCAATGAAATTCCCAACCTCTCTAAGAATTTACAAGTGGGGAAAAATCCAGGCAGTTAACATGGGGGTGAGGAGTCTTTTGCCTTAACTATGGATTATGAGAAAACAAAAAAATATATCTTTTTTCTTCCCTCAGGAACCATGTGTTATTATCCATGAAGGTGGTGCCTACTTATTATGTCCAGAATAAAAAAAAATGCTAGAAAAACAATGACAGAGCTCAAGGTTACGGTGAATGCAAAACCATCTGTGCTTGGGGGGGGGGGGGCTCGAGAAGATCCAAAATGAAAACCCACAGCAGACCTCAAAAAGAAAGAGATCATAGGATTCAGAGAGAAATAGATGCACGTTGGCGGCAGTCAAAACACAAAAGTCCTGCAAAGTGCACACAGGAGGGGGTGAAAATCAAAGCAGGAGAGTGACTACTTCCTTCCTGCGTTCCCAAGTCCCGAGTCCCATTGCTGTAATTAGCTCTCACCAGGGAGACCAGGCACTAGCATACTGTTTAGTACATCAGCTCCTCTGTCTTCTGTCTGAGAAGCCTGCGTGACTTCAGAGGAATGGTGCAGGGCAAGACAGCTCATTACTGAACTGTTCTTTGCATTAAAAAAAAAAAAAAAAAAACAGGGGATCCCATTCCTGTCTTTTCCTAATGAAGAATATAATTTGATCATTACCAAGTCAGAGAATGTTCTCTTAGGTGAGGGAGGGAAATATGATGAATATTCTTGTAAGTTAAAAGAGTAGATAATTATTAGATGTTAGACAGAACTTCACCGGAGGCTTTATTTGTTCACTGCTCCCTCCTCTGTGGGTTAGGAAAGAAATTGTTTTCCTTCGTTTTTACCTGGTTCATTGGTACTTTAGCAGCTAAATTCCTCCAGCTATTCTTTTCCTCCTTTATTTTCTCAGACACTTTCTGTTTAACTGTGTGTTTATCAATGAGGTCATAAGTCAACTTTCTCAGTGGAAATGCCATCTAGTCATTGTGGTCTAATAAGTAACCAAAGAAGTCATTAAAACAATTGGGGTTGCCAGAGAGATAGCACAGCGGTAAGGCGTTTGCCTTGCATGCAGGACGATGGTTCGAATCCCGGCATCCCATATGGTCCCCAAGCCTACTGGGGGCAATTTCTGAGCGTAGAGCCAGGAGTAACCCCTGAGCACTTGGGTGTACTTTTTTATGTCTGAAATCCAACTACTAACATGTTTGTAACCATGGTGCTTTAATAAAGATATTAAAAAATTAATTTGCAACAATAAGATAAGATAAAGTTATAGCAGAACAGACTCTGGAATCACTCATGTATCAGTGATTTGAATCAGGCAAGAACTTCTTGATTACCTAACAAAGCCTCTTCAGGAGTTTTGCTTACAATAGATAGGTAAATTTATATGCGCCCTCAGCATCACTGGGTTCTAAAGTTGACTGACAGCTGATCATATGCCAGTATTAGGTAAGAAGAGTGGCCATTCTCTCTGGGTTTCAAAAAGCTTACCAACGCCTCTTCAATCATTCAATCAATAATTGGAGTTTTATAATTCCCAGGAAAGAAAGCAGATAATTCAGGGCCAGAGCAATAGCACAGAGGGTAGGGTGTTTGCCTTGCACGTGGCCAAGTCTGATTCAATCCCTAGCATCTCATATGGTCCCTGACAATTCTCTCTGGGTTTCAAAAAGCTTACTAGGACCTATTCAATCACTGGGCCATTAAGTGAAGTTTTATAATTCTTAGGAAAGAAAGATAATTCAGGGCCAGAGAGATAGCATAGAGGGTAGTGTGTTTGCCTTGCACGTGACCAAGTCTAATTCAATCACCAGCATCCCATATGGTCCCCGAGACTGACAAGAGCAATTTCTGAGTGCAAAACTAGGAGTAATCCCTGACTTCCACCTGGTGTGACCAAAACAAACAAAAGCAGGTAATTCATTAATTTCCTACCACTCTTATGCATGGAAGAGTCCTTCCAAATTCAAATCCTAGTCCTCCTTAACTCTGATTGTGATCCTATTAAGACTTTACATAAGAGGTAAATGCATTAAGGTGAGGTTATTTAGCATGGGTTCTAATTCAGAATGACTTTGTCCTAGATACTGGGACTTAGAATAAAGGAATGTGTGCTGATAGAAGATAATGTAAAGAATCATAGGGTTAATTTGGCAATGTATAGGTTAATCTAAGGACAAAGACCTAGACCAGATCCTTCTTCACAGTCCTCAGAAAGAACTAACACTACCACCCCCTTAACTTTGGGCTTGTAGCTTCCAGAACCGTGAGACAATCCTTTGTTACAGCAAATGTAGAAAACTAATACAAGCTTCCTGCTGCTAAGTCAAGAAGACACATGTTGTAGCTCCCATGGCAAGTGATTATTTTGAGAGGTGAGCAGCAGAGCAGTCACTTTATCCCCTTCCAATTTGTCATGAAGGCTATAGTTCTCAGAACCCAGCAGACAGGTAAAAGACAGAACAAGCTGGATAATGGTACCTGTAATGTATTTTACCGTATTTTCCGGCATATAAGATGACTTTTGAAACAAAAAAGGTCAACCAAAAATCGGGGGTTGTCTTAAACATCGAGTGTATCCCGAAAAATGTTTCAATATGCCGCTAAACAAAAATTGTCTGAATATTGCCACAAAACAAATTTACCAACTCGATCCTGCAACAATCACTGCAAGGCTGCTCAACCGCCTCTCTAACTCAGCCAATCCAAGCAGGCTTTTTATGCATGCAAATTAGACAATGTTCTGTACTGAATCTACACTGTAAAAACCCTCTCAGATTGGCCAGAGTCAGAGAGGAAGTCTATTACAGTAGAATCTTTGAACCTTTGCTTGTTGTGATTGGCTCACTGTGGTACATACAGTTGCAGCACAGGAACGTTCTGTCTGATACAGCAAATATAGGCCTAAACCTATGTTTTAATTGCAAAATTAGGGGGTCGTTTTATACGCCCAGTCATCTTATACACCGGAAAATACAGTAGTTCCCCAGCACTGGGTCCAGAGGCTACCTTGAATATTCAAGGAGTTCTTGTTTTTCTTATTCCTTTTAGATCAAAGGATTATGTCACTATATTTTTCTTTTTCTTTCCTTTTTTTTTTTTTTTTTTGTCTCTCTAAGCAATGCTCAATGCTTACTCCTCTATGCTAAGGAATAACTCTTGGTGCTGTTCAGAGGATTGGCTATATGTGGTACCAGGGATCAAAGTGCATTGGTCTTGCATAAGGCAAGCACCTTAACTCAGCACTATCATTCCAGCCCATATATCATTGTCATTTTCCATTAAAAAAAAAAAAAGGTCATCTGGAACAAGAGAAAATTCCATTTCAGTTAAGTAATATTTCACTAGATTCACTTTTGCTAGGTTAAAAAAAATAAACTTGAACTAGTCTCTTCAACCCCAATACTTTCAAAATTGAAATTCTAGAAGAAATTTCTACCATCTAACAAATGCTCAAGGAAACATATTTTTGCTCAATCCAAATGTGCTTGTCTCTGTATTCTAATAACTTATATAGAGCTTATTTTGTGAATGTCTCCATAGCACAAAATGAAGATAAAATTCTTCTAAAATAAGGAAAGTTATTTTTAAAAGCATTTACATAAGAGAAATTGGGTCTGCATTAGAGTCTCTGAATCTACAAATGAGAAGAAAAATCACAAGGGTCAGGATAAAAAATAATCTGACTGAGAAAAGCTAAAAACCACAAGGAGACTGAAAATGCAATTTTAGAATTAAAATTCAAGATAATAAAAGCTGAAGTGACACCAAAATCCAAATTAAGCATATAAGAGAAAGACATTACTTGATCTGGGATTAAAAAGAGAAGAAGTAAAATTTTGTGTAGAAGTTATAAATTATGAAAAAGCCAGAATCCAATTTCATATACCAAACTTTCTTGCAAAAGTGGTCAGTCAAGAATAAAACTTTCCAGAGCACAATTGCTTTCTAAAATCTACATAAAATTGGTCCATATAATCAAATTGACATGATGGGGAGAAAATCTACATTTATTATCATGTCATTTATTTCCTGGTAAGTTTATAAATGCTGTTAAAACTTTAAACTTCTTTCATCTTTACGAGCAAGCAAAATAAAATATACCTATAAGCAAACATAAATTACTCTAGCTCAATCTTCTGGTAGATGATTAACATTAGAAAGCAATTGATCAAAGTCTATATAAAATTCCAATGAAAAAGCCATCATTGCAACATAACTATTAAGTGCTTAGCTCCTTTCATGCCAGAATGATATTTCAGATATGTAAAAATTTTTAAAACAGAACACACCCCTTGAAAAAGCCACATCTTTTTACTAGATAAAAATTAAATTGATACAAAATATTACAACTAGTGAAGCAATGAATCAAAATTGAAGACTCAAAGAGAAAGAACTGATATAAAAGAAGTGATAATGAAAATTATCTGTCAAAGATTATTCTACCCAGTTGTTATATAGTCATGAAATTGAAAGTGAATGCCAAAATTGAAAAAGATAAATCTTGAAAATTTGTACTTCATGGGAGACAAACATATAATCCTTTACAAAAGTGTCATACTCACATTTAGATTGTGTTAGAAGGCAGAAACCAATGTTTATCATAAGAAGTAAAACTTAAAATAAATAAAAAGCATATTTAGTAGTTGTTTATTGTGGCTATTGTATATTTTGTCATTATTTCTTTATTTTTTTCTCTTTTTCCCTCCTTTTCTTCTTTTAAATTGATATTGATAGCTCCTAGATGGATTCCTTCCAGCTTTTTTTTTCTTTTGTTTTTCTTTTTTTTCCCAACAGAACCACAGAGCTTAAATCAACTTTTTCTGCCTTGTAAATTAAGGAGAAAAAGAAAAAAGAAAGTGGATGATACCAGGAGCAAACAGTAACATGAACATTGAGTGGAAATAAATAATGATCAGGCCTAAATACCAAACCCAAAGTCAACAATAAAGAATCAAGATCTACAACAAGTTATATACAAAGGGGACCAGTTACACTAGCAGTCCAAGGGGCAAAGTGGAGAAGTATGGGATGCATGCTGGGAACAGGGGGTGATGGGAGGACAACACTGGTGGTGGGAATTGCCCTAATTCACTGTCACCATGTACTTTAACCATAACTGTGAAAGACTTGTAGTTCACATGGGTGCCTATAAAAATTATCCAAAAAATATATAAATAAATAAATAATAAATAAATAAAAAGCAAGAATAGGTAAAGCCAATATGAACTAGAATCTTACTGTTGATTTACTGATTAGAAAAACTTAGAGTAAAATGTATTTAGTAAACATTTTGGTTTTTCTTGTGATTGCAAAGGAGAAATAGGTTAGAAAATATAAAAAAAAATAAATACTAAAGTAAAAATAAAAAAACAGTCTCTTGGAACTACAGAGATAACAGCAACGTAAACCACTTGCCTGGCAGGCAGCTGACCTGAGTTAGAGCTCCAGCACTGCCTATTTTACCCTGAAGCTCCACCAGAAGTGATCCCTGAGCACATACCCAGGAGTGTGTGAGCACGGGAGTTCATGAGCACAGCCAGGTATGGCCCAAAACCAAAAAAGAAAAAGAAGATTAAAATAACTTTTAAAATATCTTGTAATTACTGCATCCAGAAATAATCATTACTACTATAATTTACATAGAACCATTGGGACTAGGCCGAAAGAGTTTTTAGTTACTGATAGCAAAATGACTACAAGCTTAATGATTTGGAGCAACACCAATTTTGTCACTTTAGAAACCTCAAAGGTCAGAGTTTTCACAATGGGCCAAAGTCAAAGGGTTAAAGAACGTGCTTTGCATGTAGCAGCATGGTTTCAATCCCTGGCACTGCCACTGCCCCAGACCACCACTGGGAGTAGTCCCTAAGCACTACTGGGTATATCAATCCTGTCCCCAAATTAAGATGTTAACAGGCATACTGCTCTTCCTAGCACTCTAAAGGGGGAGATTTTTTTGTTTTGTTTTTTTCTTTTGGGGGCCTTTTTAAACAGCTAAGACCAAGAGCCCCCCCCCCCCTCTCTCTCACTCTCTCTTTTTCTCTTTCTCTCTCTCTCATCTAAGGACTCATTAGTTCTTCTCAGTGCTTTGGTGAGGGACAGTGTGAATAACGCCTGGCAGTGCTCAACCACATAGAATTCTGTGCTCAGGGGCTGCTACAAGTGGCCAGTGCTTAGGGATCATAATCGAACCCAGGCCCCTTGCATGCAAAACATGTACTCAGCCCTTTGGGCTAAATCTCCAGGCATTTTTTTCTCTTTAAAAGCAACAATTCGGGGTCAGGGCCAGAGAGATAGCATGGAGATAGCATAGAGATAGCATGCATGCATTTCATGCAGAAGGTCGGTGGTTCAAATCCCGGCATCCCATATGGTCCCCCGAGCCTGCCAGGAGTGATTTCTAAGCATATTGCCAACAGTAACCACTGAGTATCAACGGTGTGATCCAAAAACCAAAAAAAGAAAAAAGAAAAAGAAAGAAAGAAATAAAAGCAACAATTCTGCAAACTATTCTATTGGATGCCTCCCAGGGGCCACAGCTGAGAAAACTGTTGACTTTTAAGAACACAATTCTATTAATTCCTATTATGTTTATGACTTGATTCATAAGCTTTTTAATTGATTATGACCTACAAAATCTTCTTGTCATATTAAATACACATTTATTAGGCTTCTGGGATTAATAGATATCTCAGAGGTGGGAGAAGTATTATTTTGCCAAAAATATTATTTGTGGCCAGGATTCATATGACCCTATCCCTTTGTTAGACATATATTTTTAAATTTTTTAAAATAATAACAAATAGTCTACATAATTGTACACAAACAGGACTTCTATAGGGCAAATTTCTAAAATTGGAATTCCAAGTCAAAGGTTATTTTTCAGATGTCACATCTCCTGACATGTTATTATTGTATTTACTTCCTGAAAGATCTAAACGTCTTCCTGAAAATAGAAGATTTTTCACCATGAAACTGGGAACAATATATCTATTATTCAGTGTGACAAATGGTTGAATGAAAATGGTATCACATTATTATAATAGTTTCATTTCTTACTTTCTTTTTTTTTTTTTTTTTTTTTTTGGTTTTTGGGCCACACCCGGTAACGCTCAGGGGTTACTCCTGGCTATGTGCTCAGAAGTCGCTCCTGGCTTGGGGGGCCATATGGGACACCGGGGGATCGAACCGCGGTCCGTCCAAGGCTAGCGCAGGCAAGGCAGGCACCTTACCTTTAGCGCCACCGCCCGGCCCATCATTTCTTACTTTCTAAGGAATCTAAACACTTTCTTATTTCTATTGGCTATTTCTATATCTTATATTTTAAAAAATAGCTTAACTCTTGTAACCATTTTTATATTGGGATTTACTTACTTGTTTCTCTAATTTGTTTCTAATAGTTCTCACAAAGCTAATAATGACTTTATTAAGTAAGTTACAGATATATTTTAAGTTTGTTATTTATTTCATAATTATTTTCTGGGATCTTTTTGAACTTTTAGAACTTTTACATAATTAATCTATTAAGCTTTTTATTGTTTTGCTACTGTATTTTAAGTTTAAAAAGTTTTCTGTCACACCAAGATTAGGTATTTTCTTTCTTTTTTAAATGTGGCAAAATAAAATTTTTCCAAAGAGTTTACTAATTATATAAAATGTTTCGTTTTAAATCAAATAATAATGCCACAGGTATTTTATCCTAAATTCTTAGAATCTGTTTCTAACACTTTATTAGTTATCTTATCTGCCTTTCTGTTATGTTACATAATACTGTCTAAAAATTATTAGGAATTTAATATTTGATTAGGCAGAAACATGTCTCTTATAACTAGTCACCATATACAAGGAATAATTCTGTCAGTTCATGGGTAGCTGGGCCCTTGCCAGTTTATTTTCACAAGTAAACTTTATTACTTATTTTCACAAGTAAACTTTAGTATTACTTGATTCCAGTTCAAGAAAAAAAATCACTATAAGTTTTCTTAAAATTGGGGCCGGTGAGGTGGCACTAGAGGTAAGGTGTCTGCTTTGCAAGCGCTAGCCAAGAAAGGACCGCGGTTCAATCCCCCGGCGTCCCATATGGTCACCCCAAGCCAGGGGCAATTTCTGAGCACTTAGTCAGGAGTAACCCCTGAGCATCAAATGGGTGTGGCCCGAAAAAAAAAAGTTTTCTTAAAATTATATCAAGATAAAAAATTATTAAATCACTGATTCCCTCTTCATTTTAAGCCTTCCACTTTTGTTTTCCATTTTTCATCTATAAAGTATTGAAATGTATTCACCATAGAAATACCTGCACATTTAAATTTTTTTATTTTTATTGACATAACATCGCAAATCAATATCTGTGTATACATAAAGTATATTTAATTGCATTGTTCTGTAGTTTAGCTTTTTATTGCTATCATGAAAAAATCTTTTTATCTTATATTATTATTATTGCAAGGATATTTTGAAAAATCTATTACCTCGTATTTATTTTACAAATAGCTAGTTTCCTGCATTAGGTCAGCACAAATAGCAAGCTAAAATAAGAAATCTAAAACATCTCACATAGGTTCAAAGCAGGACTCAGATGCATCTCAGGACACACAAAACTAGCCTTCTTTGGCTTGAACTCTTTATATCTTTTCCATCTTTCTCTCTCTCCTCCTCCTCCTCTCTCTTCTCTCTCTCTCTCTCTCTCTCTCTCTCTCTCTCTCTCTCTCTCTCTCTCTCTCTCTCATCCTGTTCACTTGACTACTACCCAAGGAGGTGCCTATTCTAATCCTCTTGAATTTTCAGATTAGATAACCATGTATTACTGTAATTTGCTATGCTAAATTATTTAATCATCTCTAATAGCAGACCACTATAACCATGGTAAATGTCTTCACTACAGCAGAAAGCTTTTATAGTTTCATCATTCTACATATGGTTGGTTTACTTGTAATGCTTTCTGGAATGTAAAGAATCTGGCCTAACATCTAAGATTATTCAAATAATAGATATTAAGTTTTCAAAAATCTGTTTCTGATCTTCATCCAGATGGCCACATGTTTTTCTACGATAATCTAATAATGTGCCTTTTTAAATTAATGAATGTCCTAACATAAAATCCAACTTATCAGAACAGAGCAGTGTGCCTGCCTATGAATGAATACCTGTCTTGATTGTTCCTCAGTTCCTAATAATGACTTAAAACCAACAATGAACAGATTTGTAACCATGGTGCTTAAATCAAGTAAAAATTTTAAAAAATTAGTCCATAGAAATTCACATAACAGATGACTTTAGTGTGAATTATTTCTAGCAGCTGTGGTAGCCAGTGAGTTCTAGTAGTTTCAGAGGTTTATTGCTTGCTCTCACACACTTTGCTTCGATTCTTTGATTTGAGAACTCTTCCTTATGGGGCTCAAGAATTCAATCTCCCTCCAGCTTGTGACACTATCATTTTAAGATAGGAATTTCAAGGTTGCCTTGGTGGGATAAATTGGCAAGGAGAGGTGGCATATTGGCTCTTAACTGTCTCTGGTTTGTTCTTGTTTGGGGGCCACATCAGGCAGTGCTCAGGGTTTACTCCTGGTGCTGCACAAAGGAATCAAACCTGGCAGGTTCGAGGAATCATCTGGGGTGCCAGGGATCAAACTCAGGTTGGATGCTTACAAGTCAAATGCCCTACTTATTGTAGTATCTATCCTGCTCAACTCAATATTAACCAGGAAAAAAATAAACATGACTCCCACCCATATTTTGCAGTTTTTCTTTGCACTTCTTCACACAACTTTGCCTTATTGCACACAGAATTATAATTCCCTTGGGATCTTGCTAGAGAAATAACTGGATATGGGAGACCACCAGTAATCTCCATAAAAATATCTATTGCTTCATACCTATTATAGCAGATTGTAAATATAAGTTAAGCCTAGAATTTTAATAACCTTAAAACCATCAAACATTTTTGTGTCATTTGTTTCTAAGAAAAATGTTAATCTGTTCACATTTTTTGAGTAGTTTATTCATTGTCTGATCATTTACTTTAAGGTTCTTTTCCAATCTCTTCTGCTGTATGGAGTTGTTCTGCATCTCATCTTCTGGCTCACTGACCCCATCCTGAGCTGCTGTTACTCTCTTGGAAAGGCTTTCCATTGAGGTTTTCATTTCATTTACTGATCTATTATTGAGTCTGGAGTTTTCTGAGTTCTTTCACTGTGGTCCGTTCAGCTCGATCTATGCTTGCTTTGAGTTCTTTGAGCATCCTTCATATTAATACTCTAAATTCCTTCTCTGAGAGGCTTTTCAGATTATCTTCATTCTCTATGTGTGGTGTTGCCATTGCAACACTTGTTTAGTGGTTTTTACTATGTGCTGTCCTGGGGTTCGTGGATTGATTAGAAGACGGCGAGGCCGCAGAGCTAAGCAGAGCAGCCACGCTCCTCTAGCTATGGTGTCTTCTTGGCTGTCTTGTGCAGAAAAGCAGACAGGAAGCAAGGCAGCAGTCTTTTAAAAATGGCTCTCCAGGTTTGGGCCCTGGAGATTGTGTTCGATGGTGTCTTCCTGGGCTATCTTGGGCAGAAAAGCAGCAGGATTTTTTTATGTTTTGTTTTTTTGTGGGTTTTTTTTTTGTTTTTGTTTTTGTTTTTTTTTTTGCTTTGGGTGTTTGGGTCACATCCCAGCGGCACTCAGGAGTTGCTCCTAACAGGCTCGGGGGACCATAAGGGATTCCGGGATTCGGGGTCCATCCTGTGTTGGCCGTGTGCAAGGCAAAATGCCTTACTGCTGTGCCATCACTCCGTCCCCTCAGGAATTAGTCTTGGCAGTACTCAGAGGACTATATGGAATGCTGGATACAGAACCCAGTTTGATCACATGCAAGGTCAGGGCCTTACTCACTGTGCTATCGCTCTGGCCCCTGGTGTGTTGTTCTAATTCAAAGATTTTCTTTCCTAAAATAAAAATAAAAAAAAAAAACACTGAATATTGTAGACTTACAGACATACTTTTGGGAACTGTTGCAAAGAAATAACGCTTTATTCTGAAATACACTTTCAGAATATTCTCTTATACTCTGCAAATAAAATTCCAGTATGCTCCTGAAGATATATGAATAGGAAGGTGTCAGACTTCTTTAGTTTTGTTTTTAAGCGGATCTGTTCTGGTTCGAGTCTCAGCTGGACTTCTCTGCTTCCGTCTGGCTAGATTCATACAGTATTCACTCTAGATGCAAAATTGTCTGACTGACTCATCCACTGGCTCTTTTTGTTTTTACTTTTGCATTTCCTTTCTTATGTTATACATTCTTCTAAGAATATATAAGATGCACACTCAGGAGTTACAAAGTATATACCAATAATATACAATTTAATTATGTCTTAATAATGCAGTAAGAGTGAATATTAGTGTTTTATAATCAGTGATCTAAAATTACAGAATCTTATCTGCTTACTGTTTAAAAAGTAAGAGAAGGTTAAAATTCTTTAAAGAAAATTCCCATTAAAGGATGCCAAAATTATGTAGAATTTTTATTATTTTTTAATTAAGTACATAGATGGTTTGACAGTTTTCTTTGGGGGGGGCACATCCTCTGACACTCAGGGGTTACTACTGGTATTTGCTCAGAAATCGCTCCTTGCTTAGGGGATCATATGAGACATGGGGGGATTGAACCATGATCTATCCTAAGTTAGCACATGCAAGGCAGATGCCTTACTGCTTGCGCCACTGCTCAGACCCTGACAGGTTTCTTCTTTTAAAACAATGTAAAACTAGTTGAATGTAAAACAATTCAACTGTCCTGGGGATAATCTTTCCTAAAATTAAAATAATCTCATCAATTTCAAAAGCTTTTACCCAAAACAAAAGGTAAGCAATCTGAGTTGTTTATTTTCAAGCATAATATTACATTTATTCATATTTCAGTCACCCATTTACTCTTGACCCACAAACACAGGCCTGTGTGTTTCATTGCAGCCTATGAAATGTGGTTCAGTTTGATTAGCTTGCCAGCTAATTATAATGGATCTCCAGATTTTGTTCTTTGCAATATTTCCTAGGTTATAATTTTGTAGTAAGATTGTATAGTAGTTATGTGCTGCTTATCTTTTTGGGTCTTTTTCTCATTGATAAAGTTGCTTTGTCTATTATCATTTTTTGTTATAACAATTATGCCTGGTCTGCTTCTGTCTTTCCTGATGGTTTTATAGTTGTCTCTTTATTGTTTTCTTTTTATATATACCATTAACTACAAAACAGTGGCCTCTTGGCTTTTATTCCTCTAGTGATTGGAAATTTATGCACCATGATGTCCTTTCCTAGTTCCTAATTGTATATTTAAAAACATGAGGGGCTTGAGCAATAGTACCTCAAACAGGGTGCCTGCCTTGGATGCAGCAACCCACGTTTGATCTCTTCTACCCCATATTATCCCCCAAGCCCATTAGGAGTGACCCCTGAGCACAGAGCCAGGAGTAAGCCCTGAGCACTGCAGGGTATGACCCCCCACCCCCAAAAAAAAAGAAAGCTAAAGAGAAAAAAATTTACCTGAAGCTTTTCTTGATAACATAACAAGAATAAAACTGATGCATCGACTGCCTTTATTAACATTGTGTGATTTTTTTAAATCTCATTATTATCTTTCTCCTATTTCTTAAAATTTTCATATGAAATTTTTTTCTGTAGTCAAAGCATTCCATTGAGAACCTGGGAGGCAGAGTGATATCAGGGGGCCAAAAGGATCAAAAGACCTCACACCCTCACCCTGGCTGGGATCTTGTAGTCTGTAGTTACCAGTAACAATGGTTTTTAAGCATGGCCTGCATCCAAATCACTGCAAAATATTTTAAACTTAGATTTCTCCAGAGGATCTGAATCTAGCATATTAGTCAAAGTTCTCTAGAGAAACTGAACTAGAAGGAGTGATAGAGAAAGAAATATATGCATAATATAGGGGAAAATTAAAATTTTTTACTTTATTTAAACATTCTGGTTTACAAGAGTGTTCATAATGGTTATTTCTGGCATTCAAGTTCCAACACTAATCCCACCGGTGTAACCCCACCATTGTCGCCAATTTCTCACCCACATCCACACCTTGTCAGGCACAAAATATTTTATTTTATATTGCCTGTGACAACAAAATGCATAATCAAAAATACTTCAATAAAAGAAAATTAGTGAAATTTGTTACATCTCACAGTAGGGTCATTAAGTCACTGAGCGTTTACTAGGCTGTTTATTGCTAGCTGAACTTTCTAAATATTGTTTTATCAAGGGAATTTTACCTATGTTTTATCCTGTATTTTATGCTCTGTTTTCCTTTGGGTCTATTTTTAATATTTATATTGCCTATATTAATATTAAAACTATTATTAAGCCTTAATGCTTACTAAAACACTTTAAGTCAAAATGACATAATCCTTAGTCAGAAATTTCCTTTTCTTGTACCTGGCTGAGTTGCTTCTCTTGAGTTGAATGTCTTTTACAGTGGTTTTTGTTGTTGTTTCGAGGAAGGTACTTTCTCAGCTTTCTGTTCCAAAAATTCTTTTGTCTCCATATAAGAACAACAAAAAACTTAGGACATCAATTTTTAGACAAGATTTTTCTTCGCATAATTTTATAAGTGTGACTTTTTTATTTTCTAGCAGGAGAAACTAAAGAAGGTGGTTGGGTGTTTTTATATGTATATCTTCTTAGATAAATGATGGAATTGTTTATTTACTCTTATAATCAGAAAACATGATATATATATATATTCTTTTTTTTTTTTTTTTTTTTTTTTGGTTTTTGGGCCACACCCGTTTGACGCTCAGGGGTTACTCCTGGCTATGTGCTCAGAAATCGCCCCTGGCTTGGGGGGACCATATGGGACGCCGGGGGATCGAACCTCGGTCCTTCCTTGGCTAGCGCTTGCAAGGCAGACACCTTACCTCCAGCGCCACCTACCCGGCCCCATATATTCTTAAGAAGCATCCTCTCTATATATACATTGAGCTTTTACTACCATGGGTAGCCTTATATTTTTGTTCAATTCCTATTTTTTCTCTTATGTCTCAAGTAATCATTTCTGTTCAAATAGTTTAGTTCCTCCTGTCCCAATCCCCTTGTGATTTTAATCTTCTTGTCCATTTCCTTTTCATTATGGCACAATACTTGTTCTAATACTCATTCATTCGTTGCTAATTCACTTCCTGCATTTTATTTATCTCAGTGCTAAATTTAATTCTCTCACTACATTTTTAACTCATTTAAAACTGTTTCTCTCAGTCAACTCATGTTTTTATTCCTACCTTTATGTACAGCTCAAATTTTAAAAACTATTTCAGCTTTTATTCTTTTGTTCATATCTGTAAGCTCTTTCATGTTATTCTGGATAGGTTTGAAAATCCAAGGACATTACAATAAAATTTCATTCTGAACCTGAAGTAGATTGTTTTGTCAGCACTATATTTTTCTTTGCTTTTTCAGTATTATAATTTCCTATACACTTTTAAGTAAAAGGCTCTAGTTCATTTTTCCATTTATTCATCCTTAAATTTGAAAATGGCTTCCCATGCTAGATTTTCTGTAAACACCAATACACTTTAAACCTATAGTTTATATAATAGCTGATAAAATCTCATTAGCGATCAGAAGATCAAGTGTTTGATAGTCATACATTATAGTACCCCCTTCCTCTAATTCTTTTGACTATTTGGGTGGGGGGAATGTTGGACCATACCTGGCATTGCTCCAAAATCACTCCTGGTTCTGCGCTCAAGAATTATTCTTGGTGATGTTCAGGGAACCATTTACGATGCCAGGATCAAGCCTGGTTTGCTCTCGTGCAAGACAAACACCCTACACACTATACTATCTCTTTGGTCACTTTGAGCCATTCTTAATTTTTTTCTAGCATTTCTGAAGTATCAGAAAATGTCTACTCCCTCTGTTTATTTATCTTTTCATATGGGACAATGACTCATTTATAGTCAGGCATTCTTCCTGTTTTTATACCTAACACGTCACATGAATGGCACATTTGCTGGGCACATTTGCTTGGTGAATGGTTCCTCCAATAGTCACTAGAACTCCCAGAATGCACCACATCTCTGTTAGAGCTTCTTCTAGATAACAACCTGATCTTCTAGCAGCCCCAGTCTCACTTTAATATGGGTCATTTTAGTCCAAGAAATAATGTAAAAAAACGTTAATTAATGTGAGAGAAGATATTATGAAAATGGCTCCAATTATTCTAGAAGTCACAGCTAGACTGGTTTCCTTTTCCCTGTGAGGCATTCCTCCACAGAGCTAGAGCTGAGAAGCCTTCCACCCTTGGTCTTTCTCTTGTTAGTTAGCTTTGCTGGCAAAATTCCTTGCTTCCTGGCTTATTATGTGGTAAGTCATACTCAGTTTTATAAATATTAGCCTATTTTTTATTTCACAGTAAGTGAAGGAAGGAAAAGCATGGTTTAATAGATTTTATAATAAAAAATACAATAATTTGCAATCACATGGAGATAATTTGGTTCAGGATTTAAGATTTGGCCTTTTATCCTTTCCTTTATGCCTTTCCTTTTGTAATATTTTTCCAAGGGTGTGGGGGCCTCTCCCAGTATCCCTGTCCTACTGCGGGTCAGTGCAGGTTTCTGAGGACTCAAAATTGATTGGATATTACAAGACCAGAAACCATCAGAGCCATCCACCATGGTGATGCTCAGGAATCATCAGGGTTACCAGGGTCACATCACCCAGTGCTTGAGAGGCTCTGTGGTATCAAGCTTTGAATTTGGATCCTGGAGTCCCTGGCCCTCTGCAATCTCCCTGCACCCATGTTGATTGTTTTATTTTGAATTGTGTCTCAATTAGCCCAAGCACTAATATTTGAAGTACTATAAGTAGGAAATTCTAGCATCTGCTTTCTGAACCCTTAAAGACCTTGAAGTAGATAGTAGCCAAGCAGGACACAAAGTAGTTGTGTCCTATTCCATAGCTATCCCTACTTTAGTTTCTTAGCCCTTCAAAACAATATCAGAGCTATTCTGTTATCTAGCTGTTGCTGAAGGAGTTAAGTGGTATAATATATTTAAAATACTTAGTGCAATGTCCCTTGAAAGTTGGTGAAATCACTCAGTTCTACAAACAGATTGCAGGTTCTCTGGGTTTGAGACAAGCTGTAAGTACGCAATGCAACTAATCTGAAGCTTCCACATTGGATCGTCTTGAGTTGAGAGCAGAGGATCCATCGAAGTAGCTACATAGTATTCATGCGCACGCACGTGTGCGCACACATACACACACACACACACAACACATGCACACAGCTCATTGACCAGATTTCTTTCTTTCCTGCTTTCTCTGAGATCCTGAGTATATTAATTTGAGGACTACTCAGCTTTCAGGGCTTAGCTGCCAAATTAGATTATATTGCAAGCAGTCAGCTGTCTCTGTGCTGTATCACAAACTTAACAAGCCTTTCAACAAAAATTAATTGAAGAAAATATATTGCAATCAACCACAAACTGTCAAAAAGAACTTTTAACCCTGTGGTTAAAAATGAACAGATTCTAAAGTCAGAACTTTGCTGAAGGTTTAACCTAGAGATTCCCCGTTACAATAATTCCTTTAAAAAAAAAAACTCTTTCTTCTTTTGGATTTAAGTTCGTATTTTATCTTGGAGAATAGATGTCTTGTTGCTGCCACTTACTTTAATCCATCTGATAAAGTCAGATCCTGGAAATACAAAAATATCCATGTTCTGTCCAGGAAACTAGCAATGAGCAAAGCATTAGGAAGCCTTGGAAATCTTTGTGTCCACTTTGCCTAATCAAATTTAAACTGATTAGGTGCTTACCTGAAATAATGCCTTTCTTATAAATGCCAAGGATTTTGCATGCCTGAAGATTCCAGCAACATTAACCTAAATTGAATGAGCTTCAAAATTAGTGATGAGTGTTGGAGAGCCAATTCAGGTCAGAGAGAGAGAGATCCTTATTGTCTGTCATCAGCTCCCTCTATGCTCTTAGGTAACATCTTGGCATTGAGAAGTCTCCATTTTTTATATACATTTAATTTAGACCTAACAACCACAACATTGTGCTGAAGACTGCAACCATCAAGTTATTTGAGATACAAGCTCTGAACTAGACTCTGAACTAGAGCTCATTTCCCTGATGGTTGAGCTTTTCTTTTGTTTTTTTTGTTTTTGTTTTGGGGCCACACCTGGTGATGCTCAGGGGTTACTCCTGGCTATGCAATCAGAAATCACTACTGGCTTGGGGGACCATATGAGATGCTGAAGGATCAAACCTTGGTCTGTCCTAGGTTAGCCGCATGCAAAGCAAATGCCTTCCCACTTGCACCACTGCTCTGACCCAGGGTTGATCCATTTTATCTGTCTTTTCTTATCTCTTAGAACACTGGTCTCAATACTCCAGAATTATCTTCTCTCAAAATACTTGTTTTATTAATAAAGGATAATTTTCCAAAGAAACATTAACATTTATGGTATCAGGCTACCAAAGCTCATGCATATATATCCTGGGGCCCAGAAATAGCAAAGCATGTTCAATTCACTATAGCAAGAGAGTATTTTAGACCTTGTAGGCCTGAATGTTAGAACTATTTTGTGTTGACTCTGTCATTATAACATACAAAAAGTGATCTGCAATGCATAAATAAGAGTCTAAAAAGCATTTAATTTATCATCAATAAAATTGGAATTTTATACAATTTTCACATTTTTAGAACATATTCTTTAGCATTTGACGTATAAAAGTGAAAAAAGGTGTTCTGCATCCATAGACTATATTAAAAGAAAAAAAAACAGGAAATAAGCCAAATTTGACTCGGGCTGTAAATTTTTGTTCTCAATTAGAGTAAGAGTTTATTTTAACTCATTTTAATTTATTTTTGAAGATCTCCAATAACCTTCTTGTAAGGCCAATTCACTTTTCTCTGCCCTCATTATTATAAATGTCATAAAAATGCTCATTTTCAAAATTCTCTTTGCAATTGTGAAGATGGATGATAAAATGGAAAAGTAGCTTCACAAGAAATAGGAAAGAGAGAATAATACAGTTCACTTACCAAGACAGAAGGGTGATGGTCTTGACCTTGCTGTGTGTATTTATGATTTATCATCTCTAAGGACAGGTTGGCCTTTGTAGAAGGAATATAATCTTCTGCAGATGAATTGGTAATATATGTTGAAGGTAAGAGGGAGACGATGAAGGGGTGGTTGTAAGGAGTTAATGAATGTTAGAGAGGGAGAGAAAGACCAAGAGAAGAGAGAGAAAGGTAGAAGAAGGGCATGCAAATACCCAGTAAGGAAGCAGATAAAACTAAGGGAGAGAAGAATAGAGACCAAAGATAAAATGAGATTGCTTATGGCATGAGAAAAATTAAATCTAGCTGGTTAGAAGAGAGCTTGATGCTTATTAGACTATATCAAGGGAGGGAGGGGGAAATTAGTGACATCTCAAGACCGAGGAGAATTGAGATGAGTTACTCAATAGAACTCTCAGGAATGGAAAGAGAATTCCTGAGTGCAGGAGGTTGGATTGAGCAAGAATTTGGGAACATGGGAGAGTTTGTAAAGTTTTTTGTTTTTTGTTTTTTTTTTTTTGGTTAGAGTTTTTAAGTGAAAGACAAGGTGTAACAAACTTCCAAAATAAACAAAGTTAATTTGTTTGGGCCTGAAGATTGTAGAGGAGTGTGCTCTCTGTGAAGCTGGGTAGCTGGTGTCTGGAAATCACTGATTACCAGAGAGAACCATGAGTGCCGAGGCCAGCCACCAAGACTAAAGTGGAAAGTGAGCTGGACACAGCCTCTGAGATGCATATGGTGAGTCAAAAGGAGAGACAGGATTGTTCAGGAGCTTCATAGAACTTCAGGGGCTACTTTGGGTATTTTCTTCTGATAGTGAGGGTACAAGGGGATGGGCAGGAAGAGAGATGGCCATACACAGGACAACTAGGAACCTTGGCCACAGTCCAGAAAGCAAGAAGGGCTGGCTCTCCACTGGTCATGACAGGAAAGGAAACCCTATCTAAGAATAGCAGCCAGGCCAGGTAGCTGACAGCTGGGATTTCCCACTCCACTGTGCTTTGTTGGGTACTGAACCCCCAATGTGGGAGCCAGGCTGCCGCTTCCTGTGGCCATAGTTCCACTTAGAAATTTCCTGAGGGAGCAGCTTTGGCAAGTCAGCTCTCCCTCAGGATGCACTCTGCCTGGAGAGTTTGACAACTTCCCCAAAAGGTCCCTCAGGGTGTTTTCTTTGAAACTTTTTCAAAAAGGGGACATTCTTTTTTTTTTAAATTTTTATTTTTAATTATGAGAACAATGATGCAAAGAGGAGAAGGTAAAGTTACAGTGGAAGGACAATCGCCCATAAACAGAGTTCTCAGAAGAAATCCCCTTGATGACGCCTAAATATTGAACTTACAGTCAAAGAACATTAAGAAAAATAAGGCAGAAGCCATATACAATTACTTTGTCCACAAGTCCCCAGATTGTAGTACATTATAACATTTCTTAGCAGTACACAAAGCAATCAAAAGCCATGAAATTTATGTGACTCCTTAAATATTGAAGGCATAGTATTTTTTTATATTTTCATGCACATGCATATTGGTTTAAGTTAACATCAAAAGTTTAAGAGGTTTTTTTTTGGGGGGGTTAGAGTCAAACGAGCACAGTAAAAACGGTGTTAGAGTGGCAAGTATTGTCTGCATAGGCCCACCAAAATATGAGGGACATGGAAAGGAAAAGCCTTGGTCTAAATACAAGGAGACCCTACCCCTGAAGTTTCCTGGCAGAAGACCAACTCTAGGCTCCTGGCAAACTAGTTTGTTCAATTCAAGTCATTGTAGTGCCAATACAGTTTTATTTTTCATGCAGTCTCTATTGTTGGCATCAGGTTTCTGTACTAAAAATCCTGGAATCTGCACATCCTACATTGAAGTCAGGCTGGTGTGGAGTATCCTCTAGTTTCACCTCACAATTAAGAGGCAATACAGAAAACCCTGTCCCTTAAGCAGATCATTGTTGTTGTTAAGTCTTCTCAGTGTTAAGGGAAGTCTCTTTTGAGTAGCTTGATGTCAAAGCAGTGTAGAGGATTGCTGGTAGAGGATTGCTTCCAGGTGATGTTATAGACAACCTTGGTGTTTCGTAGATGTCTTCCCTAGATCAGGGGCGAATGAAGAATGTCCATTCTTCTGAGGCCTGTGCCAGGTCATTACGTCAATGTTCAGGGTGTAAGGTCTCATTGCACTACAAGATTTGTGTGTTCCTATCTCTATTAGATAAGAACTTATATGTATGTATAGTATTTTCCCATTTTAATGTGCCTAAGCAAACAAGAAATAAAGCTGCGTGGCATTATCGGAGTATATGGGGGCGTAAGAACACGTCCAACAATACCCATGACTTGGTTAAAACATAAGCATTAAACTGAGGGACTCTTTCACCAAATTCCCTTTTGAACAGTTCACAAAGAGAAGAAAAGATAAAAATAAATAAATAAATAAAGGGAAATCGTCAGTGTATAAGAAAATATTCAGCAAGAGTTATAGCCGTCAAAGAAAACACACATAAAATGTTGAAAAGACATATATGTACATTCTATCCCTTTTGGAATAGTTGGGGGGGGGGGTTGTTTAACTCCAGGGCACCACTATGGTCTGTGACTTAGGATTCTACAGTACTTAAGTTAAAATGGGTAAATCTGGAGTAATGATGATAGGGGATGAGAGAGTTAAGAGAAAAATGATCTTTTGTAGGGGTATGCAAAAGGGCAGAGTACAAATAGAACATTCTGCATACATAAAAACATAATTCAATGATAGTGAGAGCTATTAATGTACATTGTGTGCGCGGGGGCACTAGCCCCCGCGTGGTTTTGAAAATATAGATTGGTAAAGAGATTACCAATGACTGCTTTAGTGCAACCCACAAATCCCAAGTTCCGCACCCCCCCCCCAGGTCTGGTTAAGAAGGCCTCTGGCATGGCGGAGGCCTGCCGAACCCCATGCTGGTAGAGACTCCTGGCTCCCAGGAAGGAAAGAGAACCTTCAAGAAGCTGGGAGGCCGGAAATTCAGGGCCCCCACCCAGACCCTCCCTAAGGAGCAGAGTGGGGAATGGGGAGAGCCTAGGGCAACCTTCAAGCTCCGCCGAGGGACCCACCTCGATGGCTTGCCCAGAAATGTGGCCCAGGGAAGCCCTGGAGATCTGGAGCAAGGCGGTAGAGGAGTGCTGGGGTCACCCAAGTCCCGCACCACCCCCTAGGCCTGGTTAAGAAGGCCTCTGGCATGGCAGAGGCCTGCCGAACCCCATACTGGTAGAGACTCCCCAAAAAGGTGACATTCTTGAGCAATAATGTGAATTGACTCCTGGGATTCAAGGGAAAGAGCCTGAGAGGAAGGCTGCCATCTGCTCAACTGACCTGCTGGTCAGGGGCTGCATGAGTAGCAGGCACTGCATGTCCGCCACCTCTGTGCTCCAATTAATCCATGAATTACAGACTCAGCCATGTTAAAATCCTTCAGCCAGGCTGTTGCCTGATGTGTCATGTCCTTATCAGCATGAATCACACAATTATTTTCTTCGTACAACACCCTGAGTTGAACTGAGTAATCAAACTGAATAGAATTGTTCATGGCACCACCAGTAAAATTATGAGTAGAATAGATTATTTACAGGACAATGATAACTTAAAATGAGCATGAGCGAGAAGAGATGACTTAAAATGAGCATGACTGAGAAGAAAGGACGTGTGAGTCCAAATGTTAACAGATAGGCATGAAAACTGTCTCTTCTCATTTGCTTACCACCTTGTCCTATCTGGATCTTTTGCTCTGACAATTTGAAGATGTTTGATGCCATGGGGAATGTGCTGAGGGAATTTCAAGAATTTTGCCATCACTTTCCCCTAGTGGTGCACTCAATATTCAAGGATGTGTTTATTTTATTCCCTTTCTGATCCTAAGATGGAAATTTTAGCTTTTTAAATCTGAAAGAGACCCGGATAAAAGCAGCCAACTGAACCCAATAAAGTCAGTGATCCTCCCTCCGAGTTAGTGACTTGCTCTGAGGGACTACCCCTCTTGGCGATCTTGCCTAATGCTGCACTGAAGAGGGAACATCTTTAGAAAATTCCTTTGCCTTCCATCTTTGAGCTATGTCATGAAGTCTTCTTGACTCAATTAATGCTGTTTTGATTTATGTTTAAGTTGATTGTCCCTGCTATCATTCCCAGCCTGCTCTCCTGCTGAATTTTTGCAAATCTTACAAGAGATCACTTCATCTTTCTTTATAATTAACAATCCTTGGTACCTATGTAGAATAGCAGAGTATCGGGTGAAATCCATGTTCCATTAAACACCCCTTGACATCAACCCCCTTACATGTCAATTATCCTGATGAGAGTAGAAAGGGAAATTGGTGTAGCTGTGATGTATAGGCCTGTTTGGTGGTATTTATCAATCATTTATTAAGCATTCATTGAGCATTTATTCTGAACCAAAATACTAAACTGTTTCCAGAGTCAAGGGTTGGACCAGTGGCCCTTCAGAGAGAGGTTGGCCTTTTGGCTAAACTGGCAGCCTTGATGCCCTCTCCAGGATTCCTATAATACCATGAACATTCATTTATTAAAGTCCTTCCCTTGTCATATTAAGTGCTCCTATGCTTCTCTTTTCCACTAAATTCTTAGTTTTTCAAGGGCAACTCTATGTCATTCATCTTTGTGATCCTTATGACAGGTGCCTGGTATTTTGCAGATGCTTAACAGTTCTGTAAGAACAATTGAAAGGTCTACTTATTTGGGTCATGTGCCAAGCATCATAGGGTTATTTTTGGTGGGAAAATTTTCCAGCTAAGTTCTGGGAAGGAGTATGGTGTTTATTTAAGTGTTGGCATCTACTTAGGCAAACAGGAAAACCTTCTGCCACCTCACTTGATGGGAAATGGAGTTCTGCGCTCCATTTAATGGCTGAAACAATGCATGGCATTGCAAAACACTTCAGCCCAGTTGGCTTCCCTGGCAGTTCAGTTTGCGTCAGTGCAGAAGACATAGCGTATCGTGTTTCTGTGTTAACAAGCCAGCAGAACCTGCCCCAGATGAAAAATGAGCACTGCAGAGCAGGCAATGGGGAAATTGTTCAGGGCCATTATCTCAGTACCATCATCTTTAACATGTTTCATGGAAAATGGCCAGAACTAAAAATAGCGCCATCTGCTTATATAGTACTTTGTAGTTTATAGAACATTTCATTGTCATTATTACACTGATTTTCTGCATCTGCAACTCCACTTTATAGAGTAGAAAATTGAAAATCCTTAGGGTTCGGTGACTTCACATAGTGAGTAGTAGATGGTTAATAGCAGCAAAAAAAATTCAGGGGCTGGAGAGATAGCATGGAGGTAGAGTGTTTGCCTTGCATGCAGAAGGATGGTGGTTCGAATCCCAGCATCCCATATGGTCCCTCAAACCTGCCAGGAGCGATTTCTGAGCGTGGAGCCAGGAGTAACCCCTGAGCGCTGCCAGGTATAACCCAAACCACCCCCCCAAAAAAGAAATTTAGTAATCCTCAACTCAGTTTTGGGCAGTCCCCAATCTCACTGAGATATTCTTGATATTGTGACAAAAATAATCTTCTGGAAGTCCTGTAACCATTTCATATTGCCCAACCCCTCAGTAACAAATGACCATGTGGATTACTACCTATTTCAAAGGCTTTTCTTTGGTTTATGATGCTGCTGCCTTTAGTTGTCCTCCTGCCTTAAAATACAACCTCTTGGGGGCCAGAGAGATAGCATGGAGATAGGGCATTTGTCTTGCATGTAGCAGTCCTCAAACTATGGCCCGCGGGTTACATATTGTATTTGTATCTGTTTTGTTTCTTCATTGCAAAATAAGATATATGCAGTGTGCATAAGAATTCGTTCATAAGTTTTGTTTTTACTATAGTCAGATCCTCCAATGGTCTGAGGGACAGTGAACTGGCCTCCTGTTTAAAAAGTTTGAGGACCCCTGATTGGATGGTGGTTCGAATCCCGGCATCCCATATGGTCCCCCAAGACTGCCAGGAGCGATTTCTGAGCATAGAGCCAGGAGTAACCCCTGAGCACTGCCAGGTATGACCCAAACTCCCCCCAAAGAAAAAAACACACAACCTCTAAATCTCATTCACTGGCATATTTGTCCTTGTCACTTAAGAAAGCTAGAAGGTTCTCGAGAGTTTGATCATTGGTCCCTTTTTCATTGTGTTTCATATTCTCCTGTGGGATTTTATCTATGTTTGTGGCAACAACCATTCATTCTATGCAGTAGTACTAAGTCTCGGTTGCCAGCTCAGAACTTCATATGTTATGTCTGTTTTTATTATCTCTCCTCCTAGCAATCCAATAAGAGTTTTAATTCCACTCACAAAATTGTTTTTACAATTTTTCTTTTTTTTTTTTTATTTTTGGGCATCACTTGGTGATGTTCAGGGGTTACTCCTGGTTATGCATTCAGAAATTGCTCCTGGCTTAAGGGACCGTATGGGACTCCTGGGATTGAACAGAGGTCCATCCTGGGTCAGCTGCAAGCAAGGCAAAAGCCCTACCACTGCACTATCACTTCAGCCCCTCTAACACTTTTTCTAACATTGCAGTATTGGATACCCATTCAGCAGCGTCTGTTTCTTTACGTATTAATGATTTCATTATTTCTTTTACAAAGGAACATTTCATAATGTTTTAATATAGTTCCTACATATTTCATTAATTATTTTTCTAAGTACATTCTCCTAACCATCACATTTCTCTTATATTTTTCATTGGCTATGGTGACATATAAAAAAGTTAATGATTTTTATCTATTTTTAGAAAGCATCTCTGAAATATCTAGTTTTATTTGTTTCTCACATGAGTTTCCTTATATTGTTTATGCTTCAGACTCTATTCTTCCTTAGTAGCATTGGCCAGAATTCCCAGAACAATATTACCAGTGGCACTAAGGATCATTTGTGTGGTTCTGAATGTAATAAGAATGGGTCAATTCTATTTTTCATCATTAAATATAACATCCTTTCACCATTAATGTAAGTATATACACTTTATTTTATTAATGCCATAAATTTTAGATGTCTTTTAAGTTCCAAAAAGTGAACATAAATTTTTCTCTTTTAATCTAACAATATGATAAATTATATTAATAGAGTTTTTAGCATTAAACTGCTTTGTTGTAAATTTTTTTTCTAAAAGAGGCTTTTTAGCGTAAGAACCTAAACATTTTGTTCAGCTAAAAATCAGTAATCTAAATTTTTATTAATTACTACTTTCTCTAAAATTTCTTCTACTTTTTGTCTTCAAAATCTTTCCCCTAATATCTTTTATATCTTTGGCATGGGGAATTAGATGTTTAGAACTTGACCAGAAGTGGTGTTTAGGGCTTACTTCTGGTTCTATGTTCAGGCTTCACTACAGGGTTGGAGATACGCAAAACAAATGCCTTCATCTCTGTACTACCCTTCAGGCCCATTTATTTTATATTTTTCGACTGTATATTATTGATGAATTTTATCTGTCATTCATGAGCACTTAGTAAATAAAATAAATTGAAATTGTGAGTGCACAAATATATAAGATAAAGTACATTTACATTTGCCAAAGTTTTTAAGAAATATTTCTTGTTATCAAACTGATGTTTTTAGATGGGGACATAGCTCAAATCTCAAGACCCTGAATCAACTTTATGTTATCTCAAGTTCTGTCTCACTGGGAAATAAGCTTTCCCTGGGAGAACACTTACTCTTGATTTTTCAGATCCACTTCCTTCTTTTAGGTTGCTAAATCATTTTATATATCTGGTCATTTTTCTGTTGGTCCACCTTTCTTGAAAAAAGTACTCTCTTCAGGCTTGTGAATTATGATGATTTCTATCAGAGAGCATGTGGTTGCTTATTCTGTCTTAAATTCAAGTAAAGAAGAAAAGTAGCTTCAGTTTGTAGGAATGCAGTGGTCTGTGTGGAAAAGAAAAGGCAAAAGCTGAAGACATTTGCATAAAACAAAATCTAATGTGATGAAGTCCCTGGTGAAGTCTATGGTTAACTTGGAAACCCAAATGCTGTGTCCAAACTCTTACTTAGCACATCCTGGAGAGGTCTTATTATCAGTTCCTACTGTATTGCTTGGTCATTTATTAAAGATCATGCTTTTTATTCCAATTATGTTTCTATTGGAAACCAGGCTGGGAGTTCAATCTGGCCCTGCTGCTGAAAGTTAGGAACATTTGTACCAAATTAGAATTCCTTGTGGAAGCTAAAAAAAAAAATCATTACAATGGAAGACAGTGTCATATCAGGGAACTTCACTGCTAAGCTAACAGGAATCACTCCTCTTCTCCAGTTGTACTGGACACCTAACTTAGAATGCTCTCAAGCTTGACACAAAGAGCAGGAAAGAGAAGGACCCAATATGACAATGATAGTTGGGAATGATCACTCTGGACAAAAACTGAGTGCTGAATAGAGGTAATGTGATATGTATGCTACCTCTTCAGTAACCATACTGCAAACTACAGTGTCTAGAGGGAAATTTAAAGAGAAAGAAAAGGGGTGAGAGAGAAGAAAAATGTCTTCCATTGAGGTAGGTGGAGGGCAGGGGGCTGAGGACATTGGTAGTAGAAACTGTGCACTGGTGAATACATGTATATTAGACATTGTATGACTGAAATTCAATCACGAACAACTTTGTAACTGTGCACCTCAAAATGATTCATTTAAAAAATTTTTTTTTTTTTTTTTTTGGTTTTTGGGCCACACCCGGTGACGCTCAGGGGTTACTCCTGGCTATGCGCTCAGAAGTCGCTCCTGGCTTGGGGGACCATATGGGACGCCGGGGGATCGAACCGTGGTCCGTCCTAGGGTAGCGCAGGTAAGGCAGGCACCTTACCTTTAGCGCCACCGCCCGGCCCTAAAAAAATTATTTTAACACAAACCAAACCAATGTCAATGACAGTAGAATCAAGAGACCCAAACTATAACAAGCTATACACAAAATGGACCTGTTACACTAGCACTCTAGCAGTGGTCGGCAACCTTTTTTTTTTTTTACTGAGCCAAATCTCGCCAAAACCACGATTAAAATATATTTTGAGAGCCACACAGGGCGCGCACTGACAAAGGCTAGGAGCAGAGTCCTGACTCCTGGAGTGGCCCGGCACACAGAAGAGCCAAATTAAAAGTGGAAAGAACCACTGTGGCTCGCGAGCTGCAGGTTGCCGACCACTGCTAGGGGACAAAAGGTGGAGTTACGGGATGCATGATGGGAACTACGGTAGAGGTACGTCAACACCAGTGGTGGGAAAAGCCGTAATTCACTGTCACTATGTAACTGAAATACAACTGTAAAAGACTTGTAATAAATATTGGTTTCAAAAAAATTTATTTTAAAAAATACTCTCTTGGCTCTCTGCCTATGGCCATCTCTCTTTGAAGACCTTCCAAGCTTGTAAATGAAAAGTCTAGAAGATGTATTCCATTGGCCCACTGATATATCAATTTCTTTGTAGGTGCTGAATTGGGGTAATTGGTTTATCAGCCAATAGGGACCATGAATTCTTTTTTTTTTTTTTCAGATTAATTTTTTATTTTTTATTTCTGTATTATGCTTTTTATTTTTTAATAATATCTTTATTTAAACACCTTGATTATAAACACGATTAAGTTTAGGTTTCAGTCATATAAAGAACACCTCTTTTCACCAGTGCAACATTCCCACCACCAATGTCCCAAATCTCCCTCCACATATCAGGCAGTCTCATGATTTTGAGTTTGATCTCTAGTGCCATATTCCTTGAGCTCAATGACTAGTTCTTCCACAGTCTTTTGGACTGATGTATTTACTTTATTTCCTTGTGATTTGGTCTTTGTCTGTAATCAGGGAGTTTAAAAACCCCTCGTGTGGCTGGGGAGAATCCTCCCCTTATGGAACCCCTGGCCAAGGCATTACAGACAATGCCTACACACAGTAATGCTGTAGTGTACATGAAAAATTACCTACACTTTTTATTTCAGAATGGCATCTTTCCCCAATTCATGGCTTTTAACATGAATATCTTTGGTTATTCCATGGAACTGTTAGGAAGAAATGAATGGAATGCATAGAAGAAATCCATTTCCATCTTTTCTTACAGTGTTATAACTAGTCTTTCAGCAGTAAAGCTAATCATTTTACTCCTTGATTTAAATCATTGAATAGTCTTTTATATCAAAGAGAGAAAAATTCAAATAAGGCCACCTGGGATCTAGTAACCTTCTTACTTTTCTTAAAGTTTAACCTCTTTGCACCCCAGGCTGCAGATCAACCAGACCTCACATGACTCAGTACATATGGAGCCTTCCACCAGGAAACCCTCCCTTCCCTTTATCATCATTCCCTGTGTACATTGTTCTGCTGCGATTCTAAAGACTCACTTTAGACATCACCTTCTCTAAGAAGATACACAATGAATCTCTTCTGGCATACACGTGGTATGCAGGATAGGTTTATCTCAATGCCTGGCAGGTTCTCCTCCCCCCACTTCTGTGATGGTTGGAATAAACAAGATGATGGTCTGAAACTAGAAATAATGGATCTGGAATCTTCCAAGTCCTTATCTTGAGGGTAGGGTTCAGAAATCTTTGTTTATAGAACAACTGAAGTGATGATGTGGATCACTGAGGTTCTAGATAGATTATATTTTCTCTGGTTTATGTGCCTGATCTCTGGTAAGCCTTACCTAATGGTTATATGCCCACACTCCTGATTACCTTTTCTTCCTCTGGAATTAGTGTGCCTTCTCTGGGTATCTCTCTCCCATCTGATTAGCATCCCCTCATCTCCCTAAGGAGTCATTAAGGTTTTAGAGTAGCTACCATGTTTTTATTTTTATTTTTCATAGGGGTCACATCTGGCAGAGCTCAACCTGCAAAGTCAGCAGGTGGTGCTTTAGACTGGATTCACCCCGATTGTGTTCCAGGGGTGCCAAGGCTCCTACCCTGAGGTACTCCATGGGCATGTAATTCCAGGGGTTGAATTCAAGGCATCAAATGCATGAAATGTGTGCTCTAACACTTGAGCCATGTCTTTGATTCACTATATATTATTAGACTTACATCCTCAGAATCTTACCCAGTTCCATATACTCAGATATTTAGTAGGGGGACAGGAGATATGGATCAGTTATAGAGTATCTTCCTTGAAGGTATAAAGTTGTAATTTCACTCCCTGGTACCACCCCATGCATCAAGTATGATCCCCCCCATTGCCATTGTGATCTTCTGTACCACAAAAGAACCCTATCATACCACAACCAAGTGTGTGTGAACACTACAGCCCAGTGTGTAATCCTCAGGTATTATAACAACAAAGAGAAGGTAGAAAATTATTTCTAAATAAGATTTGATCAAAAGGGGGCAAAATAACTCTTGAGTAAATGAATTACCAAATTTCTTATCAAAATTAAATGTCTCTTTCTTACTATCTCACCTCTAGCCTGTTAAGTGTTTTAGCCCTTTATTACCTGCTTTTTTTCACCTCCATTTGACTTTCAGGGACCTTAGTGAGATGTTTATCATTGAGGCAGGAACCATTGTTTCTAGTCTGGCAGCATATACCAAACCTGTTTGCCAGACTTACTGTGAGGCTTCTGTCTGGAGGCACAAATGATGAGAGAAGTTATTGTGTATTAGCCTTCTCCAGAGATTAAACTATGTGGCAATCTCAAGCTTGGTACGAGGTTTGGCATGAAGAATGGAAAGAAAAGAAAAAGAAGACGTGTGCCAACAACTTTAAAGGACCTAATGGTATGCTAAACCAGATATGGAACAAGACTGGGAACTTGAGGATGGAGCCAACTCTCCCTTTTCTGGCTGATTTACTTTAAGTAAGTCATTCAGCACTGTGTCTTCATCTATATCAGAAAGATGACAATGAATTGGGTTGTTAGGAGAATCTATGAACTGCTGTATTTGAAAGCACTGAGTATAGTGCAATAAATGTTTCTTTTTCCCTTCATGCCATATTTTGAGCAAAACAGTGAGTTGTCAAAAGTCCCATCACAAAGTCTGGGTGCTGGACCAGTGGGTAACAACTTTGAGGAAGCAAGGAGATTCCAACCCAGCAAACAGGAGGTGTGAAAACATAGTTGAGTCTGACCCAGCAAATTACCTCCTCAGAATTCTAGAAATTCTCATAGGATTGTTCTAATAGGAGATGAGAAGGAGTCAGTGTCTACTACTAGAGTGCCTGACACAGATTCAATCTATCTTTTTCATGTGACCAAAAGTGTAAAGACAAAAGTAAAACTTAACACTATCTTTCTCTTGTTTTTATTTCTAGTCCCTCTATCATTCAGGTTGTTTGATGGGAATAAGTTGATGCTGATTGATGTATTTAAATAATATATTCTATATATGTGTATATGTATTATCCATTTATTTATTCACTCATCTGTTCTTAAGCACTTGAGCAGTTTCCAAATCTTGTCTATCATGACCAGCTTTGCAATGAACTTATATGAGTGCAACTATTTTTCTTACTATTGTTTTTGGGTTCTTGGGGTAGAAATTAATAAGTGGAATCACTGGTTCATATGGAAGGTCTATTGGTACTTTTTTTTTGAGAAGTTTCTATACACTTTTTCATAAAGGCTGTACCTAATGACATTCCCACCAACTGTAGATGAAGATTCTTTTTTTCCCAGTCCCTGCCAACACTGGTTGTTTCTGTGTGAGTCTCACTGATGAAGTGCTAGTTCATTGTTACTTTCCTTATTTCCTTATTTATTATATTTATTATTATTATTATATTTCCTTATTTCATTATTATATTTCCTTATTGATAAGTGATACTTTTTTTAAATACCCATTGACTGTTATTTTCTTTGAGAAAGTATCTTCAGATATTTTCCCCATGTTTTTATGGGTTATATGATATTTCTTGTTACACATTGGGGGATTTCCATACCCAGAATTTCTCAAGAATCACTCCTGGTGGTACTCAGTGATCATATGTGGTGCAGGCTATTGAAATGGGATTGGCTGCATGCATGACAAAACCTTAACCCTGTACTATATTTCTAGCCCCTGCTTTTTTTTAAAAAGTTTGCAAATGCTTTCTAGTTCTTGTGTATTAGCCCTTTGGCATATTTGTGATGAGTGACTATTTTCTCCCAAACAGTGGTCATGTAGTTCCTTTTGCTTCTGTTTGCTCAGCCAATGGCACTGAGTCATTAAAGGTTCTTCTACAGTCAATATCATAGAGTTCCATATTTGACTTGACATAATTTATAAATTTAGGTCTAATGTTACCCCATCTCCCATTCTTCCTGTAACCTTACCTGCTAATAAGACCTGCCCATTTCTGGGAGGGGACTTTGGTAGGTAACAAAAGATTTGCCTGAGGGGCCAGGAGAGGAGAGGATTTTGGAGAGAGGATTTGGGAGGATACAGGAAGAGAGAAAGCAGCAGGAGGAGAGATTGCTGAAAAACAAGGTATAATGCAAGAATCCAGCATAAAAGGTTATGATAGGCCACACACATGTTGGCCAGAGCTGAATAAAAATGATATCTCTTGAAACCTTTCTGTGGATTTCCTCGCTGCTACCCTGAAACCTCAGACCGAACGGCTGGAGGGGGCTGCAGACACGTGGTCCGAGCTGAAGGAGTAAGGCCTCTCATCTCTCCATCACCATCCACAACCATCCAGCCCAATTCAAGGGCTATTTTATGCAACACTCTAACACCAAGGTCTTTAATTCATTTTGAATTGACTTTTGGTATGGTATGAGATAAGGATTCAAATTAACCTTTTGTATATGACTGGCCAGTTTTCCCAACACCATTTGTTTTTTGTTCGTTTGTTTGTTTTTGGGTTTTGTGGGGTTTTTTTGGTTTTTGGGCCACACCCGGTGATGCTTAAGGGTTACTCCTGGCTATGAGCTCAGAAATCGCCCCTGGCTTGGGGAACCATATGGGACACGGGAGGATTCAACCTCGGTCCGTCCTAGGCTAGAGTGCACAAGGCAGTAGTTGCCTTACGCCCTGCCCCACCGCTCCGGCCCCCAACACCATTTGTTAAAGACTCTTTCCTTGCTCCATTTACTACACTTAAATCCTTTGTCAAAGGTGCCCTGTCCATGTACCTCAGAGTATGTTTCTGAGCTCTCAATTCTATTTTATTGATCTAGAAGTCTGCCTTTATTTCAGAACCACACAATCTTGATTATGGTAACTGTATAGTAACATTGAACATGGGAAAAGAAAAGCCTCCTAATAGTATTGAGTATTAAAGAGTTGAGAAGATTTGGTTTGGCAAACTATGGACAGTGCTGTTTCCAAAGCTCCTTCACAGAACTGTCTTAAACAGACCAGTCAGGAAGTTCCTAAGGAGACAAAAGCTTTTCTATTTACCACAGACTTAAGGTGTATGCCTCAGATAATCCGCCTGTGTAAACTTCATAGGCAAAGTTAGTTTCCTGTTTCCTTAGGATTAGGATGTTTTCATTAACATACACCTGCTTTTGCTCTTTCTTCACAACAACAACAACAACAACAACAACAATAATAATAATAATAATAATAATAATATAAGGAACAACAACACAAAACCAAAGAAATAAAATGAAATAAAAGATACTTCAAGAATTTCACCTTTATTTTTCTTTGCCTGTGACCTCTGAATTACACTGGGCTAAAGAATTTTGCATCCACAGACTATCTAAAACAATACTGCAGAAAGTTGGCCTCTTTAAGACTTTCAAAGCTGTCATTTCCAAAGACTTAAGGGTGAAATTTAGTCTTATCAGTCCCATAATAGTGAAAATCAATGTGTATCCAGAAAATAAGTGCTCCATGCCATGGGCTCCAATTTTCATCTGAATGAAAGCATGTTGATTTCAAAGAAACAGAGGGAGATTTTTGAATTATCTAATGTCTTTCCCCATTAGCAACCTGGACACAGATCTAGAATTAATACACAAATTCTTATTCCTGTCTTACAGGAGGGATTGGGCCAAGGCCCTTACAACTACTTGGTGTCTGATCTTTCCAGTGCTTCCCTGTATGCCTCATTGTTTTCCCCTACTGAATTAGATGTTAGTATCTTGGTTGTGTCTCAAATAAGCTTACAATTCAGGTTTTTATTTCTCCCCCAGTGGAGCCTCTCAAATCCCTTATCTTCAGCTCAACAGGAAGGAGATTACTTTGTTAACAGAATATTGAATGCTGATGATTTACTTGTTTATATATGGAGAAAAGAAAGCTCTGAAATATTCTATTTCATATCCAATAGTTTCTGATTCTTGATGCTCAAGGCAAAAGGGTGGGTGGAGTGAAGCGATGCTGAAGACCCCATGATCCTCAAGGGCAAAGAAAGATGTTGATTTACTCCATCTCACTGAGCAGGGAGGGAGGATGAGACACTGCAGGCCTGTGGGGTATGAACAGAATCTGACACATGTGACCACGATGAGGAATTCAACAGCATAAAGTCTCCTTTGCTGCCCACATTGGAGAAGAAAAAATTGCAGAGCCTGACGTGAATATTCCAGTCTTGACTCTTTCCCAAACCCAAATTCCAGCCTAAAAGACCTATTCACCTTTTTGCTACACCTTCACTAGCCATTGCTTGAGCAAGTAACTAAATTACTTTGTGCAACATCTTCTTAGTTTATTAATAAAATACTGTGTAAGTGACAGAAACAATCCAGAAACTTAAAAATCATAAAGAGTCTGATACAACATTTAGGTATTTATTAAGCTTAAACTGAGCCAGATGTTAATTTTATTTCTTTTTCCTCTGGAAGGGAATTAACACTTCAGCTGTTTAGTGCAGGGGTGAGAATACTATGGTCTGGGGGGTGAATTCACCCCGTCACCTATATTTTTATGTTGCCTATGGCTGCTTCCACTCAAATGGCAGCATTGAGTTGTAATAATAAAGTTAACATGGCCTACCATGCAGTCACAAATATTTATCAATGGGCCTTTGAAGGAAAAGTCTGCCAACCAATGGCTCAGCAGGATCAGGATTAAAGGTAAATTCATTTTCTGCCTCCCAGAGTTCAAGTGTAAGGCATTGAATGGGAAAGAAGTTTCCAGAGTCCACTTCCTAATCTGTCCAAAGAGAATAATAATATAAAATAGAGAAAGTACATTTTTTTTTGCATTTGCTTCTTTCTTCTATTTTCTAATAAATAAGTGAATGGAAAGACAAAAATCATCATTAAGCAAGAAGAGACTTCCAATGCTATGTATGTTTTGATATGGAAGTGCAGCAAAAATACTGATTTCTGGGTCCCAATAGAAATCAGAAAATCTGATTTGGTAGTTCTAGAAATAGAGAGTCATATTTTACGTTTTCCACCATTCCTTGATCAGGGTTTAAATGCAAGCTAATCTGCCGCCAACCCTTAGCCATGGAAAAAGCCTGGTAAGGGCGTGCAGAGCCATTGCAGTCTAATGGTACTGGGTCAGAGGCTGTCATGGTGACATGGACAACACAGACTGCTTGTCTCTGGATTTTCCTAAGAAGATGACTTTAGTAACAGAGAACCCTTAGCAACCTGTCCTTCCTATAGTTCCTGAAACTTGAGCTTTTGATCCCTAAGAATCCAGGGAGATGGCAACTGCAGGTACCCTATTGAGCATGACTCTTACATGCCCATTCTCACTGTCTTTTATAATAGATAAGAGCAGTTTAGAAAGTTCTAAGTGCTTGTGAAGACTAGAGGAGAGAGTCTTAGATGAATTCAAAGTTGCCATGTACCAAGCCATTCAATGAGTCTGAGTTTCTTCACCTCAGGAACATGCTATGGCTTCCCTTTTCATATCTGAGTAAGGGCCCCTTACCTTATTCATTGTTCTAAAATTAGGCTACATAGGAATTCAAACTTTTTAGTAGATATATGATTTTGAATATGTAGCTTACTATCTCATAATGATTCAAGTTTCTCAAAATTAAAATGTGGGTCACAATAGTAGCTATTTGTCATGGTGTTATGAGAATTATGACTTCTGGAATATTAAATAACACCTGGAAGAAGAATCATCAATGGTATTTCTATCATTATTCTCTACGGCACCATTCTCTCTTATATCCTATTCTGTAGTTTCTTAAATATGTAGGCCTCTTCAAGTATTTATGTTCTTAATCCTCTGGAATGATTTCACTCCATGCCACTCTTTACTACATCCAACTCATCTTTTACTTTTGTTGTTATTTTGGGTTTTGAGGGAGAACGCCAGGCAGTGCTCAGGGGTTACTCCTGGCTCTACACTTGAAATTATTCATGGGAGGCTCAGGGGACCATATGGGATGCTAAGAATCAAACTGGGTTAGTTTCATGCAAGACAAATGCCCTACTCACTGTGCTATCACTCCAATCCCACTTCCAAATCACCTTTTAAGCCTCATATTAAGTATTACCTCCTCAGTGAATCTTTCTGGGCCCCCAATACTATTCATCCAGATCTCCTTGTTACATAATCTTATGGCCCTTAATTTTTGTAGCACTCACCCCAGGTGTAACTGAACGTTTATTTGTAGTTTGGTTTAATATTACCTTCAAAGCTGCATCTCCTTGAGTTCATGGGTAGTATTTATGATCTCCACCTCTGCATATCCAGTCCCTGTCATCGTAGTTGACTCTTCTAGGCTCTCAGTAAGAAGTCAAATAAAAGAGTGAATAAATGAGTGTTCAGACTGGAATCCAGAGTTGGGTCAAGATCACACAGTGGCCAATAAAA
The DNA here is from genome assembly GCF_024139225.1 of Suncus etruscus. Lineage (NCBI taxonomy): Eukaryota > Metazoa > Chordata > Mammalia > Eulipotyphla > Soricidae > Suncus > Suncus etruscus. The sequence continues at coordinate 41,987,120 of NC_064859.1, read as the reverse complement.
AGAATTCAGGAGAGGTAGATTATTTCACTCTTTGACATGACTATCCCTGAAGTTTATTACGGAATATGATATAGTCTAAGTTTTATCAGGACACAATCATATAAGCTCGGTGGCACTTCCCATCTCCTTTCTAGGTACCTGTCCAAATAGCCCTTTTATTGTGAGTCAACAAAATGGAATGCACTTTCATGAAAACTAAACCAAACTAGCCATCCATTTTTTTCTCTTTTTTTAATAATATCTTTATTTAAACACTGTGATTACAAACATGATTGTAGTTGGGTTGCAGTCATAAAAAGAACACCCCCTTCACCAGTGCAACCTTCCCACCACAAATACCCCCCACACCCCTCCCTCCCCACCCCAACCCCACCTGTATTCAGACAGGCATTTTACTTCTCTCACTCATTAACAATGTCATGGTAGTTGTTAATGTAGTTATTTCTCTAACTGCACTCACCAATCTTTGCAGTGAGCTTCATATCATGAGCCATTCCTTCCAGCCCTCATCTCTGGGCATTATTACATTTATGTCTTTTATTTTTCTTAAAATCCATAGATAAGTGAGACTATTCTGTCTTTCTCTCCCTCTGACTTATTTCATTCAACATAATAGTTTCCATGGCCATCCATGTATAGAAAAATTTCATTATTTCATCTCTCCTGACAGCTGCATAATTCATTATGTATATGTACCAGTTTCTTTAGTCATTAATCTGTGGGAGGGCATCTTGGTTGTTTCCAGAATCTGGCTATTGTAAATAGAAGTGCAATGACTATAAGTGTGAGGAGGGGATTTTTGTATTGCATTTGTCCAAATTGACTACTGCATCTGTAGTCTATCAGTAAAAAGTTGACTTGAAAATAAAATGTTGGGCCCGGAGAGATAGCACAGCGGTGTTTGCCTTGCAAGCAGGCGATCCAGGACCTAAGGTGGTTGGTTCAAACCCCGGTGTCCCATATGGTCCCCCGTGCCTGCCAGGAGCTATTTCTGAGCAGACAGCCAGGAGTAACCCCTGAGCATCGCCAGGTGTGGCCCAAAAACCAAAAAAATAAATAAATAATAAATAAAATAAAATGTTGATGACCCATTACTATATAAATTCACCATAAATCAAACCATTACTATTCTTGGTGGTTTAGCCCAGCCCTTTGCTGTGTCCCCTCCCATCTTTCATCCAATCCTCCTTAAAGGTAGACCCTATAGAGGTAAGAGGAAAAAAAGGATAAAAACCTTAGACATGAAGAATTATGGGCATATTACTTGATATCAAAAAATTATAAATTCTTATTAACATTACCATGTTTTAAAAAACAAAATTCATATTAAACTTCTTGAAAAAAATGTCCTTCATTATTTTTGTTTTGTTTTGTTTTGGGACCACACCCAGCAGTGGTCAGGGCTTACTCCTGGCTCTGCACTCTGGGATTACTCCTGGAAGGTTCAGGCAACCCTAAAGAGTACAGGGTATGGTACCCAGGTCAGACAAAAAAGATAAAAACCCTACCTGCTGTGTACTATTAGTGCTCAGGCCCTGTGCAGCTTCATTTCCAGTTTGGTGACAAGGTAGCAGTGAGATTCCAGGACCCACTCAGAATACAAATTGTTTAGCTCACTTGAATACAATTGCTCCTTAAGAGGCCTGCAGCTATTTGTCACTTGGCCAACCTCAGGGGACTTTCAACTTCCCAGAGTAAATAGTCAAAGAAAATAAAAGGAAAAAAATAAAAGGAAAGAAAATCCTGGGAGGAGAAACTTCTAAGCTGGTTGGGTAGACTCTAGGAGAAACACAGCCACTGATGCTGTTCAAACAAACTTCTCTAATCTGTTTGCGACACCTGTCTCCTAGGCACAGAAAGTCATCAGAAGATTAGATTTAGTCAAGACACACAGAGTCCTTTCACACCCCTCTCTTCAGAACACTGTCAAATTGGGCAGAAATCATTATCACCTTTGTGTTTGTTTACAGTGATTATTTTCAGTAAAATAAGTTGAAATAAAACAATGTTTAATTTATTTGTGGGGGTCTGGGTCATACCCAACAGTACTCAGAACACATTTCTGGATCTATTTATTTGGAGTTCATCCTAGTTGTGTTTATCAGAATTTATGCAGTGCCAGGAATCAAAACACGTCAGCAGAGAGCACGGCAAGTACTTTAATTCCTATGTCATCTCTCTGGGCCTAGTAAAAGACCTTTAGTCATTGCTGTCTGCCTTGCGATTGTTTTTTGTAATAGTGATGGGTTTGTTGATAGAATTAACTTTTCTGATCTCTGAACATGGTCTAAGATGGAGGAGTTCAGGTCTCTCTCTTTATTGGGAACATCCATTGTATTTTCAGGGCCCAACTCTGCTCTTCACCATTGTTTCCTGCTCCTGCAGAAGCAATCCCTGGCCCTCTAGTTCCAAATATGGGTATAGACAGAGGAGAGAGGACTGTCTTTATCCCCTTCTCCGAGAAGCATTCTAAATGACCATAGCTAGGAGGAGAACAGAAGAGACAAGTCATGTTAGTATTGAAGGACACTTCCCCTCTACATCAGTTCATCCCTCCTATTTACAGTACAGTCCATTGATGCCTTTTCAATCTTTATACAAAAGTTATCACACAGACAGCTTCAGCACCACCCTCTTCTCCTTCCCTTTAACCCAATTTTTTCTCAAGTCCTTCCAATATAGAAGAAATTCCAGAGCAAAGCATTTGCTGGCTTTAAACATAAGTTCTCCTTGGTTATCCGTGCCACCAGGTGGAGTCTTATTGTCCTTGTGTGTCTAATGAAGGGACTCAACTAAGCAACTTCTATTTCTTTCCCCATATTACCCACCTACATAGCCACACAGATCCTATCAGTATAAGGAACGAAAAGAAACGCACCTTGATCCTTGGGCCAAATTGTTTATGGTTTGATGAATCATTGTTCACCTAACAGTTTCTTCTGAGGGACCAGGATGATAGAAGAGCTTTATCTATTGAGGATATTGTCTAAACTGGGTATAAACACATGGATTCCCTACATAATTGGCAGTTCTCTGCAATTATGAATGTTCATGTAGTCACTGCATGAACATAACATATCTTAATGAGTTGCCTTTCTTTCTGTCTTTCCTGGAATTAGAAGATAAGATAGAGAACTTGCTGAGAAAAACAATATAGAGACTTCTCAAAAAGTAAGACTAGAGCTTCTTAGCCACCCAGTCATTGCACCTCTTTGTATCTACTTCCCAAACTCCAAAACATTAATCTGAAAAGATGGATACACATTTATGTCCTCTGTGGTGCTTGCTAGTCAGAATATGTAAATGAGCCAAATGTCTAACAACCCAGGAATGGATAAAGTTGCAATATATGCAATATATTTATATATACATTAATGAAATATTATGCAGCTATAATAAAAAATGAATCTGGGACTAGAGAGACTATATTGTGGGTAAGGCACATGTCTTGCACACAGAAAAGCCAGATTCAATTTTTGGCATCTCATATGGTCCCTGATCTCCATCAAGAGTTATCTTTGATCAAAGAGCCCTGAGCACTGCGGAACGTGGCCTAAAAACTAAAAAAAATTCTCGCAGTTTGAGGTAACTTGGATGGAACTAGAGGACATCACGTTAAGTGAAATAAGTTACACGGAGGGACAAATACTGGATAATCTCACTCTGTGGGACACAAGGAAAAAAGGCAAGGGAAAGACAAACTCTTAATATGGGATACAAAATTGAAATTACTAAACAAGATGGGGAAAAAGGATTGAGGAGATAAACTATAAGCAACATAAGGGTAAGGGGGAGTTTTGGGAGTTTTGGTAGTGGTGAGGTGTAATAACTATAATAACTATACATCACAACCATAAACAGTCTATTGTAAACATGGGACTTAACTTTTTATTTTATTTATTTATTTATTTATTTTGGGCTACACCTAGCAGCTCTCAGGGGTTACTCCTGACTTATAAATTGCTCCTGGCAGGCTTGAGGGACCATATGCAATGTCATGGGTAGAACCAGGTCTGTCCTGGGTCTGCTACATAAAAAGCAAACTTCTTACCTCTTTGCTATCACACCATCCCCTGAGACTTAACTTTTTGTGTGTGTGTGGGCAAAGTGAATTACAAATCTTTCACAGTAATATTTAAGGCACATTGGGGCCAGCAAGGTGGCACTAGAGGTAAGGTGTTTGCCTTGCAAGCGCTAGCCAAGGAAGGACTGCAGTCCGATCCCCCGGCTTCCCATATGGTCCCCCCAAGCCAGGGACGATTTCTGAGCACTTAGCCAGGAGTAACCCCTGAGTATCAAAACGGGTGTGGCCCGAAAAACCAAAAAGGAAAATATTTAAGGCACATAGTAATAATGAATGAGGGACAATACCATTACCAGTGTTATCCTCCCTCAACCCCAGTTCACAGCATGCATCCCACTTCTCCCTCCTCTAAACCCCATAATGCTAATGCAACTGTTTCCCTTATGTACAGCTTGATGTAGATTGGGTATCATTTCTGTTGTTGTTGACTGGATTTCATATTCAAGTCTGATCATTTTTTATTTCCACCAAATGGACATACGACTGTCTGGTCTTGGTACCATCCATTTTTCTCCCTCCAATTATTTTAATAATAAATTTTATTTTAATTGTTCAAATCATCACCAGGGTTGAAATTCCTGGCTAAATTCATAAACAGAGGCTAAACTGAGAAGATGGGTTCTAAGTCAGAGATATGATTGGCCAAAAGAAAAGATCAAAACTCAACTTTTCATTTTTATTATTTGATTCTTTATCAGAGGCCATTTATTTTCTGAAGCATCATACCTTTTAGTACAAATTCAACATACCTTATGCCATGGGCTATATAAGAGGGAAGAATTGGGGCCAATCAGTGGAGTTCAGACATCCATCTTTTGTGGGAGTAACCAATATAAAGGGAAAGAAGGAAGACTAAAGGGTGGATTGTGCAGAAGACTCCAGGACTCTGGATGAGTCACATTTGACAAGGTCCCTGAGCCCCTCTGCACAAAATACAGATTTGTTCAACTCCTAACCTCCCTGTGAGCTCAGGAAAGGCTGCTTATCCTCTGTGCACCATCCATATTCACAGTCTCTGTGTTCCGATCTCTAACATGGCCCCACATAATTGTCTAGCATCACAATGCCTCCAGCAACATGCTAACAACCATGGTCATCAAGATTTTCTTAAGGCAATGAAACAGAATGCTGACAAAGGGAGCAGAAAGGGATAGGTGGGAAAAGATAAATCAGGATTCTCTTCCATATGATAACTGTTGAGTCTGGTAGCAAGGCAATTTATTTCAGCATACCTAGAAGAGAGCCAGAATTAGGGGCCCAATGGTATTGTCCTCTTCTCAGTGTGCACACCACATATCAGTAATCGCCCTCCTTAAATGATGCTGTGGAATTGGCACATTGGGGAGCTTGGAGGATGAAAAAACTATTTCATTTTATTCCCCTCCCCCATAAAATACTATTAAAGCTGTAAATTGAGTACTTTCATCCTTGACAACAGCTATTAAGCTGACGCCACCATCTTATTGCTTTTTGCTATTTCAGTATCATTGGGCGCCTGGCCCAGGACCCAGCAAGTCATACTGACCGGTATAAGTAATTTAATTAAGGGCCTGGTGTGCCCAGGTTTCAGTGAGGTGCATGCACTCTGAGAAGACACCTTGTTACCTCTGGACATATGTCCTGTGTCCTTGCACAGTCTGTTCCCTTCTCACATGTTCCCTCCATAGTTACGACCCAGTAAACAGTGTCTGTCTTTCACTAGCCAAAAGAAGGCTCTGAAAAATTATTGCTTCAAAGAAATTAAGTAACCAGAAAAGCAGTAAGTCTGGAGCAGGAGTGAAAGAAGATAGAATGTTCTGTGCTTGGGGGATTTTAAGTGGAGGGAGCAGGGGGAGGGGGTGCTGAGCCTAGCAGAACCAAACTTGATCCCCAGCAGTACATTTGGACGCCCAAATCTGCCAAAAGTGATTCCTGAGTGCAGAACCCAGTTTGACCCAAAACCCAAAAACAACACACAAAACTTTTTTAATGAATTAAGGTTCAGGTCATGAGTTTACATTGATACTGGCATCGTTGGCCTTGGTGTAGTTAACCCACTCACCACCAAAAAACTGCGGTAAACCTCCCACCCATGCAGTTCTCTCATTTCTAATTCACCTATGCCAGTCATTGTCATTTTTATTTCATCTCCCTAACTTTGTCTCCCCATGTCTTGATTAATAAATTTGTTTCTTTTTTTACTGAACTTTGTTAGAGGAGGTATCTTTAAATCAATTATTGGATAAGCACTAACTGTCTATATTATATCTGGTAAGGTACCAAGAAACTCAAAAGAACAAAGGATACAGAATACTTACTCCTTACTGATAAGCATTAACATGTTAGGAGTTGTTATACACAACAGCTCATCTCTCACGTGTGCTGCTGCCTCCTCCTGGACTGTGCCTTGCCTACAGTTCCCATTGCATACATCTCATCCTTCCAGGTTAAATTCAAATATCATCTCCACTGAAATACTCTCTCCACCCTGCCCAGATTGAAATATCTTCTTGTTCACCTGCTTCCTACCATCTTGTAACTCTCCTGTAGCACATGGTGCCTTTGTATCTTTATTATCATATAAGTGATGTCCCTTCAACTAGTCAGATTATGCTTTTGAAATAGGAACCTGTTGACCTCTGACCTGACATTAGAAGATCAAATTATGGCTATCGAATGACTGAATAAAAGAACAATACAGGGAAATGTATAAATATGTATATTTGTGGTTACCCAGAAGGAAGGTGGTATCTATTATTGACTATTATTAGAGTTATGGATAGCCTCTGGATAAAGAAGAAAGCAAAAAGTGGCAGAAGAAACACAATACACCAAAAAAAAAGGTCAACACAATGTAGTTTATAAACCAAAAGTGCCAAGTTAAAAACCTATGCTTCTACTTGCTAGATGAATCAGTTAATTTCTCTGAGTCTTGCTTGATTTACATGGAAACGGATGCCATAAGAGCAGCTTGTCTCAAAGAGTTGATGAAAGAATTAATATGCCAAAAGACCTTGGCATGATTCTTAGCATTTATCAAGTGCTCAGTCTCTGCATTAGGTGTTTCTAAATGGAATGGACTCTTTTCCTATATTTATTCCTGTATTACTTGAACTTTTATGGAAGTAGACATTAAAGACAGAAAAAGACAGCTCAGAACTTTTGCTTCTGGAAAAATAAATCAGAATAATTCTGCTTCCAGAAAAGTAAGACAGTCAGAACCGCTGCCTCTAGCTCATGACAGACTAACTATCCTGATCGATTCTCTTGAAATTAACTTTTTTAATCCAGATAAGATACATGAATAAAATACCTTCTTAAATATAGTAATTATCTTGCAAAAATGTAGAGTATAGTACTCTGGGCAAAAATTTCAATGAAGGCAAAAATTCTATGTATTGAGTAAAGCTGTGAAGCTAGTTTTTGTGTTAAAGGCAATTGACCTTTTTTTTGGGTGGGGGGCACACCCAGTGAGGCTCAGGAGTTACTCCTGGCTATATGCTCAGAAATCGCTCTGGCTTGGAGGACCATATGGGATGCTGGGGGATCGAACCGCAGTCCATACTAGGCAAGTGCAGGCAAGGCAGACGCCTTACCCCTACGTCACAGCTCCAGCCAAGCAATTGACCTTCATGCTGAGTCACAGTACAGGGATATATATATAAAACCTAAGAGCCTGCTCAATATGGGCTGTCTAAGCTAATTCCTCCTTTCAACATTAAGAAGCAAATGTCTACCACATAGTCTTAAATTTTTATAAATTAAAGCCTGTATGGACAATCAATATAAAAAAGGTCTTTCCTATATAAAATTTTGGTGCTGAGTCAAAAGAAATCTCCTCTGAAGTTTTCAGTAGAAAAGGAACACAAAAACATAAATTTGCAGACCAGATTTCTAATAGTCAGTTCATCTAAAATAAATAAATAAATAAATAATAAGTAAATTAGTCTCACTCTGAAATCTATTTCACAGTTGTCTCAGCTTAGAAGTGCCAGGTTCTTGGCAGAAATCATTCCAAATAGTCTCTGGAGGACCCACCTCAGGCATCACTAACTTTTCATAAAGTCCAAAGAAAATCATTGGGATGCACTCAAATGAAGTAGAGTGAAATGAGTGAGAATGAATGAGAAAATGCAGTCCACAAAAGGACTCACAAGGACTTCAGCTAGAGGGTTAATAGCAACATAGAATAGAAACTATATATTTATGTATAAAATTGGTTTTTATCTTGACAATATGAAGGGTAATCAAAAATATAAAGAATCAAAAAGCATGTTGAAAATAAGAAAGCAATTTTTAAATGAGTTGAGATATAAATCAATGCCTAAGAGTGAATTAGAAATTCTGAGATAATTAAAGATATATATATATATGTGTGTGTGTGTATATATATATATATATATATATATATATATATATATATAAGAGGTGAAACCATAAAATACATAGAAGAAAGCATAGGCTAATCTTTCCTAAACATCAATCACAGAGATGCCTTTGGGTCCTAAACTTCCTGTGGTGTGGGAATCAAAAGAAAACAAATATGTTAGCATCAACTAAATTGCTGGTGTCGTGTCCACTGAAAGAAACACACACAAAAACAAAATGGTAATCTACTATCTGGTGAAGTTATTTGGACACTCTGTGTCTGACAAGTGGCTAATATCCAAAATGTAAAGAGAACTCAGACAACTCAACAATAGCAGTGACAAGAACACCAACAACAAACCATTCAAAAACTGAGCAACATGCCTGAATATACACTTTTCCAAAGAAGATATACAGATGTATATATATATGTAGATATACAGACCACTAACACATTAAAAAAATAACACTTCACTTACTACTAGGGAAATGCAAATAAAAAATGGTCTATTTCCTCATACCTGTGGGATATCCTGTGTCAAAGACTGGAAATAACAAATATTCATGAGGCTATACTCAAAAAGGAGCTCTGACACACTAGATGAGGTGCAAATCAGTGTCACCTCTGTGGGAAGTAGTATGTGAATTCCTTAAAAACCCTGCAATATAAATGCCATTCCCTTCATCAACAATACTCAGAGGATTCTCTCCAAAGTATGAGAAACATTTATTTGAAATATGTATCATATCTCTTTATTATTCACAGTAACCAAATATGTAAGCAAACTAATTGTTCATTGAAGATAATTAAATAAAAAACATGGTAAAAATATTCAATGAACTATTACTTGTCTATTAAAAAGAAATCTTTCCAGTATGGAACAATGAAGATGAAAGTTGAGGTAACTATGATCAGCAAAGTGAGTCAGAAAGTAAAAGACAATTATCAGATTACCAGATGACTTCTCTAATATATGGAATACATGTGTCAAGTGCAAAACAGTAAATCATATGTATACACATGCATAGTAAATTTTACATTCTTCAAAAAATATGCCCTTCTCTTATTAGAAGGAAAAAAGAAATGAAGAACAGGAAGAAAGAGTAGAGAGACAATTCTGGTAATGGGAAATAGAATTTTGATGGTGTATATGGTAAGGCATATGTACTATATCAACGTAAAATAAAATGTAAATAAAATAAATGTAAAATAAAATGTGTTTCAAAAGAGAATTGGTCAAAAGGAAGATTTATCAAAAAATGTATTAAGGGTCAGAGAAATAGCACAGTGGTAGGGCAGTTTGCCTTGTATGCAATTGATCCAGGGCAGACAGTGGTTCGAATCCCGGCATCCCATATGATCCCCTATGCCACCACCCAGGAGTAATTTCTGAGTGCAGAGGCAGGAATAACCCATGAGCACAGCTAGATGTAACCCAAAAACCAAAATAATAATAATAATAATAATAATATAATAATTTATCCAGAAACCAGCATGAAGACAAAGGAATTAAGAGACAAAATGAGGGCCCGGAGAGATAGCACAGCAGTGTTTGCCTTGCAAGCAGCCGATCCAGGACCAAAGGTGGTTGGTTCGAATCCCGGTGTCCCATATGGTCCCCTGTGCCTGCCAGGAGCTATTTCTGAGCAGACAGCCAGGAGTAACCCCTGAGCACCGCTGGGTGTGGCCCAAAAACCAAAAAAAAAAAAAAAAAAAAAGAGACAAAATGAATATTTGGTTGATCAAGAAGCCATGCATCTTTTTAATATTTTACTTTAGATACTGCTCATTTCTTTTTTGTTTTCTTTTGCCTTTGGGGCACACCTGGCAGTGCTCCAAGCTTATTCCTGGCTCGGTGCTCCAGATCACTCCTGGTGGGGTTCAGTGGACCATATGAGTTGCCAAAGATCAAATCTATGTAGACTGCTTGCAAGGCAAGCTCCCTAACCATTGTCCTATCTCTCCAGCCCTAGTACTTCCCAATTTCTTATCAGTATACTCTGATATAGAAGATAATTACAAAAATTATTTAATATAATTTTTATTTTGTAAAATTATATACTAAAATTATAGTTAGAAAAATTTTAACTCAAATTTTACTAAGGATAGAAACAACTCAAGAGAAACTTTACTTATGAAATTAACTTGTATACATCACTGAGTTTTTATTGATTAGTTTGCACAGTTATTATTTTGCTTTTATACAAGTATATTTCAAAATCTATGCCAGATTTGTATTTAAAAATTGCTGGAGATCAGCCCCAGGTGAACAGATCTGAAGCAGGAGCACCCAAGGATTAAGAAAATAAGAAAGACATAAGAAAAAAAAAAAAAGCATGAGATCAGGGGGCTCACAGCCTCATAGACAAAGAATTCTGACTGTCCTTCACATCTATTTATTGTTCAAGAATAATCAACATGGAAAGAGGGCCAGATGCTAATCAAGCCTAAACAGATTTTTACATCTTGAAAAGGGTTATGTATAGAAGAGGAAAGTATTTAAAAGTTTTGTTGATGACCTTTCTTCGGGAAAGGTGGAAGGGCAAAAGAGTGATTACAAGACCCCTATTCACCAGTTCCCACGGAATGCCAGCATAATATGATTGAATAATCAAGAGTCCTTAACACCTTTTTTTCTGCCCCTTTCTTCAGACTATCAACTATCTAAACTTATTCATTTCTTGGATGTTTTCATATCCAACAAAAATTACAATTTTCTGGGTCAGAGCAATAGTACAGCAAGCAGGGTGTTTGCCTTGCACACAGCCAATCCAGGTTTGATCCTTGGCACTATATAAGATCACTCCCAATCCTAGTCAAGAGTGATTCCTGAGTGCAGAGCTAGAAATAATCCCTGAGCACTTTCCGAAACACTAGAATTTTCTAAAATTTAATTCAATTCAAAGGCTAAACATTTGGGATATTCTGTTAAAAAAACTTCAAGTTTTTTAGACAATTTTAAATTCCAAACTTAAGGTACTCAATTATGAAAAGTGTTTTTTTCTTAGGTTAACTCACATAGAAATTTGTTAAGTGTTCGATACTTAATCAAGATGTATGGAAGTGTGTTTTTGTTTTTAACAGTGATATCATCTCCAATCTTAGTTCAGTCACTCTGAATCTCCAAAATGATTTGTAAATTTCTACAAGTTCTAATTCAATAACTTCTATTTCACTTGGTAAATATCACAGCTTGTTTGCAAATTATATGTACCACAACCTATTCCAAGAACATTTTTTTTCTTTTGGGGAGGAGGCACAGCCAGGATTCTCAGGGGTTATTCCTGCCTCTGCACTCAGGAATTACTTCTGAAAGCATCAGGGGACCATATAGGAAGCCAGGGATAAAACCTGGGTCAGCCACATGCAAGGCAAGGACCCTCCCACTTGTAACTATCTCTCTATCCCTCTAAGAATGTTCCCATGGGTGCCTTGATTTGGTACCAACATTTTTTACCACAACATATTACATTAGCATTATTATAAAACAAAACTTTTACATTTCAAAGGGATTTGTGATCATTCATGTCAGTTGTTTGACCTTCCAAAAAACTTTTAAGTCTAAGAATTGGATCCCAACAGAATTGAACTATTAGTAGAATTAAATGAGTTTTTTAAAAATATGATGACACATCAAATTAGAATTCTTTAGTTATCTGCCAAGTTATTTTAGCAACTGAGCCAACATATTCAGAAACATCAACTGAACTTTTAAATACACAAAAGAAAAGTTAAACTGAAAATGAGGGATATTAATTTAAAAGTTATTTCATTAAAATGAAAAGCCATGTATCATAGAAAAAAAAGACAAATGCACTATTTTCCCTCCATGTTGATTACTTTAGGTACTATCTTCTTAATCATGACTAGCTAAGGGGACACTGCTACTATTGTCATAAATTTGTGTTGATTTGTACATATTCTGTGAGACACCTTAACTCCTTCAGTGGTAAAACCAATTGTGAAAATTACACATTCATCACTTACTTTCATGAAAAGAAGAAATCTAGAACCACTTTTTTTATCAAAAACATTGTTCCTTCACCCACCTCCACCCCACAATATGCCTCTATGGCAGGGGTCTCAAACTCGTGGCCCACAGGCCATTTGCAGCCCTCTGTACAACATTTTGTGGCCCGCGGCCAGTCTTCAAATATCGCACTATTTGCGATTATTCGCTTACCAAATAATCACAATAAAAATGGTATTAGTAAGAAAAAATTGCATTAAACATTCGCATACCCCGAGCAGTTCTGTTCAGGGTATGCAAATGTTTAATGCGATTTTTTGCGGGTTTTTTTTCTTACTAATGCGATTTTTTATTGTGAATATTCGGAAAGCAAATAATTACGAATACTTTGTGCCTAGCACAGACATCATTTTCGCTGCTCCTGCCCGCTGTCCCTTGCATTATCAGAGGCCTAAGGGAGAGAAGTTTATTACAGAATTAGATTTTGTCATACCTTCATCATTACTTCATCAAAGCCTGCAGTAAGGAGAAAGATTGATGATGAGCACAGACAATTTCAGGAAAAGTGGGAAACGCAGTATTTCTTTGTTGAGCACAGGGGCATCCCCACATGTCTTATTTGCTCAGAGAAAGTTGCAGTGCACAAGGAATACAACTTGAAACGCCATTATTCAACTAAACATGCTGAAGAATGTGCAAAATATCAAGGAAATGAAAGAGCCAAGTGGGTTGCCTGTCATAAAGCATGTCTAATGAGGCAACAAAATTTCTTCAAGAAAGCAACCAAAGAGAATGTTGTATCAGTTGAAGCTAGTTACATGGTTAGTGAGATGATTGCTATGGCAGGGAAACCATTCACAGAAGGAGAGTTTGTTAAAAAATGCATGTTACAGGCTGCAAGTATTATCTGTCTGGAAAAGAAAGGTCAGTTTAGCAAAATCAGCCTTTCTGCCAACACTGTGGCAGAGCACATTTCTGACATGTCAAGTGACATTTATCATCAACTGTGTGAGAAAGCCAAATGTTTTGATGCATACTCAGTTGCTCTTGACGAGGGCACAGATAGAACAGACACTGTGCAGCTCACAATTTATGTCCGTGGTATTGATTGCAATTTTGAATTGACAGAGGGGCTGCTCACAATAATTCCAATGCATAACCAGACCACTGCTAATGAGATATTTTGGCATCTGTGTGATGCCATTGAGAATGCAGGTTTGAAATGGAAGAGGTTGGTTGGAATAATAACTGATGGAGCGCCATCGATGACAGGGAAGAAACATGGACTGGTGGCACTTGTTCAAAAAAAACTTGAAGAGGAGGGTGTAGAGAAGGCCATTGCTCTTCACTGCATTATCCATCAGCAGGCCCTTTGCAGTAAATGCCTGCCTGCCGTGTGACAATGTGATGTCTGTTGTTGTGAAATGCATCAACCAAATCAGATCCAGGGGCTTAAAGCACAGGAGATTCCGTGCTTTTTGAGAGGAAATGGAGTCAGAATATGGAGATGTGCTCTATTTCACCAAGGTATGTTGGCTCAGCAGAAGAAATGTCCTGAAAAGATTTTTTGAGTTGAGAGAAGAAGTGAAAGCCTTCATGGAGAAGGATGGGAATGCTGTTTCTGAGTTGAGTGATCACAAATGGCTCATGGACTTAGCTTTTTTTGTTGACATCACACATAAGCTGAATGTACTAAACAAGATGTTACAAGGCCCAGGGTAGCTTAACAGTACTGTCTATGACAACGTGAGAGCATTCTCCACAAAACTTGTGTTATGGAAATCCTAGCTCTCTCACAAACCTTTGCCATTTCCCAGCATGCAAGGAACTTGTGGATGCAGGCATACTATTCAGTGGTGAGAAGTATGTTGATGCTCTTTTTAAGCTGGAAAAGGAATTTGATCACAGATTTGCAGACTTCAAAAAGCACAGAGCCACTTTCCAAATTTTTGGGGACCCCTTTTCCTTTGATGTGCAAGATGCCCTCCTGTGCTTCAAATGGAGCTCATTGAACTGCAATGCATCTCTGATCTCAAAGCCAAGTTCAGGGAGATTAGTGAAAAAGCTGACATGCATGGGCAATTTTTGAGAGAATTGCACCCCCCCTTCCCTGAGCTTTCCCGAATGTTCAAGCGCACCATGTGCCTTTTTGGGAGCACATATTTGTGTGGAAAGTTATTCTCCACATTGAACTTCAATAAGTCAAAGTACAGGTCTAGACTTAATGATCATCATCTTCAAGCCATACTGAGGGTCTCAACTGCTTCCTCTCTAAAGCCAAATGTGGTTCAGATTCGTGAGATGAAGCGCTGTCAAGTCTTTGGCAGCAAGGAATAGGAAAAAGATGCCATGTTCAGAGAACTGTTCATAATCTTCACTCAATGTCTTTTCATGTTCAGAAGAAATAATTAAAACTGTTAATAATGACGTTTGAGGAATTTTTTTTTTTGTGAAATCCCGTATGCGGCCTGCCTCACTCCAACTTTGCCTCCTGTGGCCCCCAGGTAAATTGAGTTTGAGACCCCTGCTCTATGGGCAGGCTGTTTTCTTTTTCTTATTAGTCACAGTGATTTACAAAAATGTTACTGAGATATATCATGCATATCACTTTTTCTCCTTTCAGCACCCAGTTCTTGTTCAAAGTGACTATGTTCCTTTATTTTTGTTGTGGTGGTTTCTTCCCTGACCTATCCCCACTCATCATTACCCAGTGCCAAACTTCCTACTAAGGACCATTTCTCCTGCTCTTCCTTTCTATTGCCTTTGTGTGTTAGTTATTCCCTTACTATTTCCCTTTATGTCCCACATATTAGTGAGATTATTATGTGTTTTTCCCTCTTTTTCTGTCATGAGATTTCTAAACTAAGGTAAAAATTATATACATATATAATACATATATAAGAAAAAAGTTGTGGTCTATAGAATAAAAAGCCAATATCACTGTAACAAGGGGCCCAAGTTGCTCTTCATATTCTCTAGTGATCTGGCTTAAACTCCATCTTGCCTATGTGAGAGTTAACTTCCCCAGTTTCCAACCTATCCCATCTACCAGAGCGATAATACAATGGGTAGGGCACTTGCCTTACATGTGACCCACCTGGGTTTGATCCCAACATCATATATGGGCCCTCAAGCACTGCTAGGAGTGATCCCTGAGCACAGAGTCAGGACTACTAAGCCCCAAGCACCACTAGGTTCAGCCCCCCAAAAATAAACAAACGAATTTCAGCCATCAAGACAAATAAGGCCACATTGATGCTGGCATGCATGGTGACTCATATTTGGATGTCCCATCAGAAGGCATGTGTGACCAATGACTGACACTTGGATGTCCCATCAGACAGACTGTGCTAACGGAAATGTTGATTGTTGCCAAACTTTCACATTACAGTTTTCTTTGGCACCATCTGACAGAGTGGAACAATATTAAATTAAGTTGCCAGATGGCAAGAAACACAAATTGCAGCATCGGCATCAACATGTTAATACAATATTTTTAAATGTCATAATGAGTGCCAAAACCCTACTCTATGTAGATGTCAAGATCTGAAAGGAGGTCAAAACAGGAGCTAATGCTGCCTTTGTCCCATCATAACAGTGAGTGCCTCACTTACATCAACCAAATCCCAGCCCACAGCTTCTGCCTTTCTGGAGAGAATAGGGGAGGTGGGGTGAGAAAAGAAGGCAGAAACATGCTGTTCTCTCTCTCTCTCTCTCTCTCTCTCTCTCTCTCTCACACACACACACACACACACACACACACACACATACACACACACACACACACACACACACACCAGTATATATTTTTGCTTCAGACTTCGAGTTGTCCGTCTGTTATTATTAAAATACAAACCTCTGGGCATCTGCAAAAAATGGCTGTCACTTTGGGGCAGGGGGTGGCAAAGAATCAGGGACCCTCTCTGTGCTGTCACAAGCTCACCCCTCTGTATGACTATGGAGTCTTTGAATAGACTGGTAGGCCTAAAGAAATGAGTGTTCCAGTACTCTAATCTTTTCTATTGCTCACACAAAGCTCAAAATTAATTAGAAGGAAACATTAATTAACTTAATACCTAGGCCACACTGCATACAAAAATGAATGTTAACCCTGTTTCAGACTACATTTTCTATCTACTTGAGTGGAGTGAGAAATAGGTAATGCCCCAGGGAAAAAAGCACAGAATTGACAAACCTGAAATGCAAACTTTCTCCCAATTATGAAGAGTATATCATACAAATCACTTTACCTCCTTTCAGCACCCAGTTCTTGTCTAGTGATCATGTTCCTTTATCTTTGTTGTTTTTATCACTATGTGTCTGTCCCTCTCTTTCTGTCATGAAATTTCTAAACTAAGGGAAAAATTTAGTACTAAATGTGATTATTTTTTCCCTTTGCAGTAATTAAAATTTCAATTAAATTACATCCCAATCATCTTTCCCATCAGCATTCCCCAAATTAAATTTCTACAAACCCACCTGTGTCTGTCATTACACCCTTCATACCTAGGTCTTAATTCCAAATTTTAAAAGTGGAAATATAAAGGAATTATAGTTTGACAGTGGTATTATTCAGCTCAGGGATGTTAACGGGGGTGTTTGTGTGACTGTCCTGTGCATTCCACTTAAGCTTAGGACTGGGACAAAACTGACTGCACTTTTCAGGAAGGCAGCAATGGGTAGAGGAATGCTAAGCTAGTGTGTGACTCAATCATTTAAAAGTCTTGAAGCTGAAGAGGAAACGGGTTTTAGTTCACTTGTCTTCATCCTTCTCTTGGATTTATCATCATTTCTCTTTTCAATTAGGAAACATACATGCTCTGTTTTCCCGAAATTTCTCTTGTGACTAGTGGGGTTCCTGTGATTAACTGATTAATTCTTTTGGCATTGCTCATTCCTGATGGCAATTGTTCACCTAAATCTGGATCCCTTTGCAGATAGACATACAAAAAACACTATACTTGGTTCAGACCTTCACAACCTTTTCCAGGGGTTAATTTTTAGCCTTGTTTATCCATTCTTTTGTTACAACTTTAGCAGTAGATTCTATATCTAAACCTTCCCTGGACTACATGAGATCTTCTTTGACCACATTTGGGGAAAGACAACTCAGACAATATACCAACCAATTAATTTCTTCAATTCACCTGAACTTAAACAGGCTGCTGGATTTTTCATGGTCTTTCTGACTGTGTATTTGATATCCACAGTTTTATTCCAAAATACATCCATTAATTCACTTTTTAAGTTTAAAGGTAAAAAACAATATGCTTTTTAGAATTGTGTGGAACTTAGCAATAGTGAGGTAAGGGCTTCTGTCATTACCAAAATGCTTCAGTAGCACCTGAACTTTGAGACACCTCCACTGGCAGTTCAAGATCTCACTGATAAATTGTTGTGAGCCTAAATTCAGGTAAATAGGCAAAGTCACCAGTCAAGTGAACATGTAAATTAATGTTGTCAGATTTTCATGATTAGAGAAATATCCTAGAATAAAAATTATTAAACACTAGTGATCAGACAGAAAGACTGTGTGTGTTTAGGTGAAAGTAACAAGGGAATAAAAGGGAAAAAAATAGAGAAACTTGCTCAGCAGATAGAAAGACTGAGTTCTCTATAATTCTGAATATATCGCTTAAAGTCAACTGATCAAAAAAATACTTAGGAGAGTTTATTCAAGTGTTCAGCTCCAAGAAGTAGAAAATCCTGAAAGCCTGGGTACTAGGAAGGTCACCCCTACAAGATGATGCTGGGTGAATGCCTACATGAAAAAAAAATACTAAACAACTTTTATTCTCATAGTAGTGTCACATATATTCAGAATGGGAGAAGAAGAATTTTTGGGAGGGTTTCGGCCACACCCGTTTGATGCTCAGTGGTTACTCCTAGCTAAGCGCTCAGAAATTGCCCCTGGCTTGGGGGGACCATATGGGATGCTGGGGGATCGAACCCGGTCCTTCCTTGACTAGAGCTTGCAAGGCAGACACCTTACCTCTAGCGCCAACTCATGGGCCCCGAGAAGGAGAATTTTTATCTAAATGTATTTCTCCTGCTGCATTAATTTTCACCCAGCAACAGCCCCTGTGTGCCAATTAATTTGCATATTCATTGAACCCTTTAAGGTTTCTTGAATCTTTACTACATTTAACTCTCTGAGGGAGAACAAGAATATCAGCATGAATAAGTAAATAAGTGAACTGCCATCAAAGAATCTGAAGAGGAAGAGAAAGAGCAAAGACAGAGAGACAAACAGATCCAAGGAAATATGGTCAGCACAATGTCAGAAAGTCTTACAGCAGGAAAAGGCAGCAATTTACTCAGCCTAATATAGGAACCTGATGGTTGGGTCAAGTCATGAAAGTAAGATACAATCAGGAAAATGCAAAGGCTGAGTGACCACTTAACTCAGATTAAAGGTAGGATTCTTGATCACAATGATTATTTCAGATTCAAAGACATAGCCTATTTATGAGCTTCCATTTCAGTCATTCCTCTGTGAAAGTTGAAAGGTGTTAATAGAAAGAGGACGCCATGTTTTCCCTTCCCATAAACTGAACTGAAGTTCAGCTGGTCAGCCTGCCACCTGTTTTGTAAAGAAAATTTTATCAGCACACAGTCGAATAAATCAGTCTGTGCTGACTTTCATGACACAATGGCAGAAATGAAGCATTTCTATAGACTATATGGGCCTCAGAACATAAAATATTGAATGGCAGAAATGAAGCATTTCTATAGACTATATGGGCCTCAGAACATAAAATATTGACTCTCTGCCCCTCTGAAAAGAAATTGCTAACCCTTGAAGTAGAACGTGATTGCCTCACACTTCTAATCATGTGAGTCCAAGAAGCTACAATCCCTTCAAGAACAATCATGCCATTCCCAAGAAGTGGAAATACTGAGAAAGCTGGTGGAGACAGGAACAGGAGGAAAGAGACTGGAAGAAGGAGGCGGCAGGACATCTATCTTGGATGAGGAAAGATCCTCTCAGGGATGATTTAGGGTTTGTGTAGGAGGAAGTTTTTAGGATAGTGGGGTTTTGTCAGATGACTGAATTTGTTTTCTCAATCAGATTGTTTCCCTCTGCTTTGTTAAAGAAATGTGCAGCCTTTTCTTTAGCCAAGACAGTCAAAAGAGTGTTTTTTTCTAAGATATAATCATGAAAAAAAAAAAAAAAAGATGGCACCGCAGGTGTTTCAGCTGGGAGACAAATCCAGTTCAAATCAAAACCTATAGCCCTCAGCTACTGAACCAGCCTGAAGTGGAGAATATGATCCACACCTCACACAGCCTCAGGACCCCTGGCTCCAGCAGTCTGATGATTAATGTGTAAACTGGGAAGATGTTTCATTGACTGCCTCCTTGTCCCCTGCGCACAATTGTAGTCAATAAATATTTATTAAACATATTTTTTAGGGCTTATGGCACTGGCTCAGTGATTACTTGTAATCAAATAAACAAGGATTATTCAGGTTGTGCCAATAAATATATAAATGTATGTTAATGAAATCTAAGCCAGAAATGTACCATAAGAAAGGGAAAAAAAAGTCCACATAATGGAGGATCAGTTGTCTAATGGAACTGACTTTGAAGTAAATAAGAAAGAAATCCCAGAAGGGAAGATTGCAAGAAAGAGAAAAAAACTAGGGGGTACAAAGGAAGAAAGGGATATTTCTAAATGTCTCTGTTTTGAACAAATAAAAATACATATATTTTTAAAAGCCAATCTTTTTTTATTCTCTCTGGCTTTATGTGAATAATACTTTCATCTGTCACTGAAATGGCTCCTACACTCAAGTAGCAGCAGAGAGTTAACGGAAACTGGTTCCCAAATTGCAATTTTTGCAATAAAGATAAAATATGACTGTCTACCACTCATTTGGAGCTATGGCACCAATATGCTGATGTCATTCCCCTAAAGCCCCAGTCACATTAGATTCTGAACGCTGCATGGCCAATTTGAGCGTAGGAATGGGTGTTAGGGTATGTTTATTTAAGACTGAGCATTTATCCTGACTTAAATAAGAATTAAAATCTTGCATCTGAGACAGCAGGGACAATGAAACAGCTACATTCTCTTCTGTGCTTCTAAGTAAGCCTGAGAAGGTGTAGACAGGGAAAGTGCAGGCTACATGGGTAGAGCTGAAGGTGAGAAAGAAATCTGAAAAACTGGGTGTTCCATTTTGCCTCAGGGAAATGGTCTAATAAATCTGACCATTTTAACACTCTGAACAGTCCATGACACTTGAGTACCCTGCAGTAATCAATCAGATACCCTTCAGTATCCTGAGGGCACTGACCAGGTTACCACTTGAGGTCACACATTCTCTCGTCATGGTTTGGAGCCGCTTGTTTATGCACCGCTTCCCTCTAGAGACATTAAGAGCTCATAGCTCCAAAGGAAACACTTTGTTCTGAGTTCAGCAGGTACCCAATGAAAATTTGTCGAGCGCATATGGAATGAAATTGCTTTCCTTGTAACCCTGGCCTCAGTTCTGGTCTACAGCTCCTAGGAGTCCAACAAATGAAGAGAAAAGAATGATGTAGAATTATGTGAAGCCAGCTGACAGCTGTGCTGCTTTTTGTCTGCCCATTTCTGAATTCCACTGACTGTTCTATCCCAGGAAAGCCAGTTACCTGTAAGTCAGATAATGAAGCATGTGATATTGAGATTTTGTCAGAAATTATTTGAGTAATATAAGAAAAGGAATGCATATTTCAAGGGATGAATCCATAAATTTTGCTAGGAAAAAATCACCAAGGGAGATGCATGTCTTTTTCAATAGAGAGGGCAGAATTGATATGCTCAGAGTTGACATGAAATGTTGATTATAGCTTGATTATTCCTCAAATATGTTGCACCTGAAAAGCTCTATAGAGATTCCAGCATGTAGATATGTGCATTCAGATGATTCTGAACTTTCAATGCTTCATCTAAGGCATAAGAAGACAGAGGAAGCATCTTTTGCCTTTTGAGATCTCATCCCTCCAGGTCTTTGATATGCCAGAGTCCCAGTGGTCGGCAACCTTTTTTTTTCAACTGAGCCAAATCTCGCCAAAACCATAATTGAAATTTATTTTGAGAGCCACACAGGACATGCACTGACAGATGCTAAGAGCAGAGTTCTGACTCCTGGAGTGGCCACCCGGCACACAGAAGAACCAAATTAAAAGTGCAAAGAAGAGTTGGTCTTATGCCAGAAAACTTCAGGGGTAGTGGTCTCCTTGTATTTAGACCAAGGCTATTCCTTTCTATGACCCCCATATTTTGGTGGGCCTATGCAAACAATATTTGCCACTCTAACACCATTTTTACTGTGCCCTTTTGACTAACCCTTAAAAAAAAACCTCTTAAACTTTTGATGTTAACTTACACTAATATGTATGTGCATGAATATATAAAAATACTATGCCTTCAAAGTTAAGGAGTCACATAAATCTCATGTCTTTAGGTTGCTTTGTGTACTGCTAAGAAATGTTATAATGTACTACAATCCGGGGACTTGTGGACAAAGTAATTGTACATGGGTTCTGCCTTATTTTTCTTAATGTTTTTTTTGACTGTAAGTTCAATATTTAGGCATCAGCAAGGGAATTTCTTCTGATAACTCTGTTTATGGGCGATTGTTCTTTCACTGTAACTGTACCTTGTCCTCTTTGCATCATTATTCTCATAATTAAAAATTAAAAATTAAAAAAAGTGTAAAGAGCCACATGTGGCTCGAGAGTCGCAGGTTGCCGACCACTGTGCCAGACCATGTCTGTCTCAGCAGGTGAAAATGTCTTTCTTATCACAAAACACATGTTGTTAACTATACATGACTCCTAAATGTTCAAAATATTGAAGATGTTAAATACACACACTCACTGATCTTCAAATTATATAAACCCATGTAGAATTGCTTGTCTTTTTTTTAAATATAATTGCTTTATTTAAGCACATGATTACAAAATTGTTCATAGTTGGGTTTCAGTCATAGAATTTACACCACCCTGGGGCCAGAGTGATGGCACAGCAGTAGGACATTTGCCTTGCACGCAGCTGACTCAGGACAAACCTGGGATCGATCCCCGGCATCTATGTGGTCCCCTGAGCCAGAAGCGATTTCTGAGCACATAGCCAGGAATAACCCAGAGTGTCACCAGATGTGGCCCAAAAACAAAAAAAAAATTTTTTTCACCACCCTTCACCAGCTCACCTTTCCCACCACTAATGCCCCCCATTTCCCCCTCACCCACTTTCTCTGTGGCAGGCATTTTGCTTCTATCTATCTCTTTCCTTTTTGACACTGTGGTTTGCACTATTGTTAATGAAGGGGTTTCATGTCCTCTTTTAGCACCCAGTTCTTGTCCATTGATCAGTTCCAACTATCACTGTCATAGTAGACCCTTCTCTACTCTCACAGCAGTCACCATTTTTTGTGGCAAGTTTCTGACCATGGATTGGTCCTCTTGACTATCATCTCTATTATTTCTGGATAGTATTACCACTCTGGCTTTTTTTTTTCTTATATCCCACAAATGAGTGAGATTACTCTATGTCTATTCTTTTCTAAGGATTCCTTGTCTTATGTTAGCACAAAACAGGATTTTATTTTATTTTTTGTTTATTTGTTTTTGGATTTTGGGTCACACCCAGCAGCGCTTAGGAGTTACTCTTAGTTCTACACTCAGAAATCCCTCCTGGCAGGCTTGGGGACCATATGGGATGCCGGGATTTGAACCACCGTCCTTCTGCATGTAAGGCAAATACCCTACCTTCATGCTATCTCTCTGACCCCAGAACAAGGATTTTAAAAACTTGTTCTTGGGACCAGAGCAATAGTACAACATATTTTCTTTGCACATGGCCAATCCAAATTTGATCATCAGCATCCTGCCAGGAGTGATCCCTTAGTGTAGAATTAGGAGTAAGCCCTGAGCACTACAGGGTGTGGCCCAAAAGGGAAAAAAAGCAGCTTTGTTCTTCTTTTACTATTATTCCTTAATCCAGAAAGAATAGAGAAGACTTATGTTGAATATTGAATAGATTCCCAACACTGTTCCTATATTTCACTATAAATGTCACTGTAAGCCACTGACCTTTCTCCTCATCATGTTTATCAGAATGTCCCCAGCACAGATGTACTAATAATGAAATTCTGGAATGCTACTGGAATACCTAACTATCTAGTGAAGTTTATATTTTTATGAATTTAGCTCTTTGTCATTTATCATAAAGCTTACAGATGAAATATGAAAAAGAGGATTTTGTTTAAGTTGGAGGCTAGAGAGAAAATATGGGAGTAAGACACTTGTCTTACACATAGTCAATCTCCTGCACACCACAGTGGTGCATCACATACAGTCCCTCAAGCCAGGCCTGATTATAGAGCATAAAACCAGGAGTAAGTCCTGAATACCAGCAACTGTGACCTAAACTACCTTTACCACCCCCCAAAAAGTTGTAAAAGTTACTGGTGATCAAAAATATCTAAGAGCTAGAGAGGTAGAACAGAAGTTAGGGCATGTGTCTTGCAAGTAGCCAACCTGAGGTTTGATCCCTGGCATGCCATATGGTCCCTTGAGTACCACCAGCAGTGTGATCCCTGAGTGAGTAAAAAGCTAGGAATAACCCCTGCACACAAAAAGGTAATTAAAAACTAATTAATTAAAAAATCTGTTTGGAAAGACCCCCAGAAATTTTTTATTGACAGGAATGACAAGGAATTGCTAATATGAATTTGAGTGACCAAGTTGAAACTCTGTTCATCTCTGTTCCAGGTACATGGCCATCATTCATCCCCTCCAGCCCCGGCTGTCAGCCACATCCACCAAGGTGGTTATCTGTGTCATCTGGGTCTTGGCTCTCCTGTTGGCCTTCCCACAGGGATACTACTCGACCACGGATACTCTGCCCGAGAGAGTGGTGTGCTTGATTCTGTGGCCAGAACATCCCAACAAGATTTATGAGAAAATGTGAGTAGAGATTGCCATTGTGCAATTTTCCCAATATTCTTGCTTCTTATTTCCTAGTTCTCCCATCTACTAAAATGTAAAGTTTAGAGCCATGCATACATAAACTTACAACAAGGATAAGTTTTAAGAAATGTTTGGTAAGGTGAAATCTTGTATAATGGCAGAGTGTATTTCTAAAAACCTTGATGGTAGTCTACTGGGTATAACATATTGATTATGACTGGTGCTGTAGATGCCATCTGTGAAACAAAATGTCATTAGGCTACACGAGGCTGTCTCTATAACTACTCTTCACAACCTCTACTATCAGTTTATGTGTTCATATTTCCAGTGTTTTGCAGATACTCTTCTGGACTTTAAATGATAGTGTTTTTCCAAAGCTAAGACCTGGATGCTAGTATAGACAGTGATTGCATTGCTTTGACTTGGAACATTTTCCTAAGTTACAGACACCACTCCAACCTCTCACACAGCACATCCATGATGGGAATGATCCTATTGGTCTCAGAATGGTGGGATTTGAGAGATGAGCCCCCCAGGTTCCCTCATCCCAGTTAATGGGTTGTCTCTCAGAAGTATTTTACACTCAGGGTAAAATACTATCAGGGTTTTCTCTTCAGGCTACACACCCAGTGGCAGCTGCCTCCTGAATGCTCTGCCATTACTCACCTTCCTTTTCCCATATACCACTACCACTCCTCACTCCAGCCTGGAGTTGCGCTTCCTAAAGCCTCTGTGTGCACTTGAATCTTTAGCTCATCTGCTTCTTGGAAATGAGCACATGAAAGTACCTTCTCTCTAGGACTTTGTGGTAGGAAAAAGATGGATGACAAGTTCATGTGAAATAAATGAGGTAAAACCAGTGAATTGAGTTATAATGTTTGTACTTGTCTTCCTGCTACCTGATTGGTCACATTGAGGGCCTTTCAATGCTATCCTGGCCATTTTCCCCTAGATTTCTTGTTCCAGAAGCAACTTTGAAATGGCTCATGCTTTATTTTGTTCTGCTCAAATGAGCCATGATGTGATATTTATATTACCATCCATTTTCTGGACTCAGAATACCTTGGTAATGAAAGTCCTTTTGAAAGTTATTGACAATTCTTCCAATCTTGAATGTTGTGGAAATTTAAAAGAATATGGGTATTAGGATCAGGAGATAGGGGAGGATTGTTTTGGTTTGGTTTGGTTTAGTTTGGTTTGATTTGGTTTTGGGGTCACACCCTGCGGCACGCAGGGGTTACTCCTTGGCTTTGCACTCAGAAATAACTCCTGGCAGGCTCAAGAGACCACATGGGATTCCATGTATCAAACCCAGGTCTGCCATATACAAGGTAAATGCCCTAGCTTCTGTGCTATTGCTCCAGCCCCAGGATATCTGGGTTTTAATTAACGATATTGCATTATTAAGCAAGAGTTACAGTCACACATTTAAAATGGAAGTAGATAATAATAAGGCACTGCTTTCCATAAACAATTGGTGTAAAAGTTGAACAAAACAATGTAGATTAAAATAGATGTAAATAAGCAAGAGAATTTATTCTGTTCACCTTGAGAGCCATAAAACGCCATCAAAGAAGTCAGATATTGTTGTTCAACCCAATTTATTAGACAACAGTATAATGATTACAGGCCTCTAAACTTATTAAATGGTAAAAAAGAGATACTCTACCTATCAGCCCTCAAGATTGAAAGATCTGAAAGCTTGTTGCACACAGTTATATGACTGCATCTGTTCTGTGCAACATGAAAATGTGACTTTCCAGAAAGCAATATATAACAGCTCTTCTTCTAGACACAGACAGTAGATTTAATCGATCAAATGGGAAAGGAGAGAGTAGAGGGAAGATTAAAGCTCAGCCTAGAAGGAGATATTGAAAGTTACTCTTTCAAATCCAACCACAAAAACCTCAACAAGGTCTCAGTAGGAGAAAGACCAGAACTTTATAAACCATGCAGGAATGTATTCAAGCCAGAAGATTCCCTGGAAACCAAAGATAAAAACGTCTTGGGAGCATGGTGGGGGCCTGTCTGAATTAAAACTTATTACATTAGGGGCCGGGAAGGTGGCGCTAGAGGTAAGGTGTCTGCCCGGTGTCCCATATGGTCCCCCCAAGCCAGGAGCGATTTCTGAGCGCATAGCCAAGAGTAACCCCTGAGAGTCACCAGGTGTGGCACAAAAAACAAAAAACAAAAAACAAAAAAACAAAACAAAAAAAAAAAAAAACTTATTACATTAACTATCACAAAAGCCATCATTAACTTCTTTTTTTTGGTTTTTGGGCCACACCTGGCGTTGCTCAGGGGTTACTCCTGGCTGTCTGCTCAGAAATAGCTCCTGGCAGGCACGGGGAACCATATGGGACCGGGATTTGAACCAACCACCTTTGGTCCTGGATCGGCTGCTTGCAAGGCAAACGCCGCTGTACTATCTCTCCGGGCCCACAATTAACTTCTTGAACTGTTGCTCAGTTCTGAATTCTTGATATCGTTTCAAAGTCTGGGTCACCTTTTTGCAACTTTTGTTTTAAATATTCACCATTCTCTTATTTTCCAACAGTTTTAATATTTAACTTGGAAATCAATGTTTACTTGCCCATAGATTACTGGGTACTACCTAAGAAACAATGACGTTGTATGCTGGACAATTTGTGATTGCATGCTTATTAATGACTAGATTGCTCCTTGGAGACCCAATACAATGCCTTGGAGAGCCCAAGCTCCTTGATTTGATCTCAGATGACTGTTATGGAATGCTCGTGAGGTTTACCAGCATTATTTATTTCATGACTTTAAATCTCCAAAAACGTGTCTGAGTCAGAACATCTTATTTTATTTATTCAAGGTATATAAAATATTTAAGGACATACATGAGCAACAGTAAGTTGAATGTGTTTTTATTTACCCATCCCTGACTATTATATATATATAGATATAGATATATAGATATAGATATAGATATATAAATTAAGTGCATAGAGAAAGCTTTGTTCAAGTAGATTCTTTTTGTTAGCACTTTTATATTATTATGTATTTTTTTTTTTTTTTTGGTTTTTGGGCCACACCCGTTTGACGCTCAGGGGTTACTCCTGGCTATGTGCTCAGAAATCACCCCTGGCTTGGGAGGATCATATGGGACACCGGGGGATCGAACCGCGGTCCATCCGCTTGCAAGGCAGACACCTAACCTGTAGCGCCACCTTCCCGGCCCCTATATTATTATATTTTAGGAAAATATAAATTTTACCAGTTCTAAACTGAGAACTTAATTATATTCTCTTCTGAATAGAACAACTGAGGATTATGTCCATTTGAGGCAGAATAGTAACTAAGCTCTGAGCATGGGTTCTGAATGAAGTCAGATGAATCAAGCAACTCTTGGCCGAATCATTCTCTAGATGAGTCATAATGTAAGATATTTAAGACTCTAAGTCCTATAATATATTCCACATTAAACTATTAAGATAAGTTGATAAGCTATGTATATGCTAGATATAGTAGTAGTCTGATAAATCTTAATTACTCTGATTAGTATTATTAATTGACCTGGGCATATGGGCATATGACTAGCAGCAATCTTAGGAGCATATGTTTAGGTCCAATTTGTCTGATGAATAATTTGTGCTAATTACATTAAAACGTTTCTGAAAAACCTTTAATTGCTGCATTGCTTTCTGGTTTCATGGTGTGTTTTAAACCTTGAACATTCATCCTTCAGAATATTTATTAATAAATAAATTAAAATATGCACCATTTAGGAAACATATCAATATAAAAGAATAGACCAGTAAAGTTTTAAGCATGAATATTATAAAAGGAAATTTTCAAACAGCAAGTGAATATATGAGGCGACACATCATTTAATTCATCACCAGCTAAATGTAAATTAAAATTAGAAGATCCTACCCCATTTCCATCAGACTAGCAAATGTTAATAAATCTGAAAAAGCCAAAAGCTTATACAATCTTTAGTGAACATATAGAACAATGAGACCATCTGTATACTACAAAAGCCACATTGTAAAATATTTTGTAGTACTTAGAAAATAAGCAAATTCTTAGATAGTCCAGAAATTTTAGGTAGTACAGATTATTATATTAATATAGTTAATGTTGATTAATTAATGCAATTGATATAGTGAGTTATATTAATACAGATAATATGTATTAATCTAGCTAACTACCTGACTTATTTCTTATTACCATAC
This sequence comes from Suncus etruscus, assembly GCF_024139225.1. Classification (NCBI taxonomy): domain Eukaryota; kingdom Metazoa; phylum Chordata; class Mammalia; order Eulipotyphla; family Soricidae; genus Suncus; species Suncus etruscus. The sequence goes on along the minus strand of NC_064859.1, from coordinate 41,958,552 downwards.
TTATTTCTGTATGCAGCCAGATGCATTAACCATAATGCTCGGTCTTAATGTCCAAAGTTAGAGATATTCCAATTGTCCATAACTGCTAGGATGAGTAAAAAAAATGGTAATACAAACATGAAATGGAATATTACATACCTAACAGAATGAATAGAATTTGGCTCAGTCAAGCAAAATAAAAGTATGCTTTTAGGAGTATGAAAGTAGATAAAAACATATAAAGCCAAGCAACATCAAGTCAAGTCAAATATATAAAGTCAATTCAAAGTCAAGTGACATCAAATACATAAAGTCCAGAGGAAGTGAATATCATAGTTATCTTTCATGGGAAGGGGACTATGTGATCATCAGAGAGTTATAGACTTTCAAAAGGATCCTTCTTAAAGAGACACTTAGTTACTTCTCAGCATTAGGACTGAAAACCAGTGAAGTGGGGAGAAGAAATTAGCCTTGATTCTGAGGGATGGCATGATTATATTTCTTGAGTGCAGTGATAGCAGCACAAAAGTTTGCTTGAATTACTCATAATACATAGTAATTTGATGTATGCATTTTTCCTGGAATGTTTCCATTTTTAAGGTTCTGATTCAATGCTATTCAAAGGTTTGCTTTTATAAACCCTCTAGAAACTGCTTTCATTGATATCACCCCCAAATTTCCTTCTTAAGAAATCATTTTCTGATCCGCGAAAGTACACCGGCCCAGTGGGGCTCAGCTGTGAAAGACTGTGAGTGTGACCTGTCTATGTCTGTCTACTGTCCTCTTGCGTGAAACTCTTGCGAGTGGGGCAAAAAGAGCCTCCAGAAACCTCGCTCGCCCAGACGCCATTTTCAGGGAGGGACTTCAGAGCATAAAAACCGGCTATCCTTTGCAAAAGCTGGCTCCCTGTGTGTGACACCAGGCGGGGAAAATCCGCGAAAGTACACCGGCCCAGTGGGGCTCAGCTGTGAAAGACTGTGAGTGTGACCTGTCTATGTCTGTCTACTGTCCTCTTGCGTGAAACTCTTGCGAGTGGGGCAGAAAGAGGCTCAGAGGAGCATGGCCGCTCCGCTTCGCTACGCGGCCGTGCACTCTTTCTAAGGAAAGAACTCCATTGCAACAAGAAGGAAAAATCACACTAAGAACGGCGCTATATCACAGAAGCAAACATTTCTCTCTGGACTGTCTTCTCTGTTGCATGCTCGGGCCTAAGATTTGACCCAGTGTGAGGCTTCATCCACGGAGGACTCCCCTCCCTTAGAGGCAAGTCAGCCCATCCAGAAAGGGAGGAGCCAGAGGAGTGTGCTGCCTACATCATATAGACAATGAATACCACCACAACACGTAGAAAAACCCACAATACAAGTGTGACAATGGGGAAACAACGCAGGCCAGCATCAGACATAGAGAATGAAGATGACAATTCTGAGGACCAGATAATGACTGAACAACTAATCAACCTCTCCGATAAGGACTTTAGACTAGCAATATGGAAGGTGCTCAACAGACTCCAAGAAACCATGGATCGAGTTGAACAGAACACTAATAAGAACCAAGAAAATATGAAGGCAGAAATGACAAAACTCCAAACTGAAATAACATGTCAACTAACAGGACTGAAAAAGTCAGTAAACGAAGTGAATGACAAAATGGATAAGCTCTGGGACAGGGTATCAGAAGCTGAGAATAGACTTGGTGCTGTGGAAGATGAGATACATAACAATTCCATACAGCAGGAGAGATTGGACAAAAAACTTAAAGCAAATGAGCAGACAATGGAAAAATTAGTCAAAGAATGGGAACAGACGAAAATAGAAGTCTATGATAAGATCAACAGAAACAACTTAAGAATCATTGGAGTCCCAGAGACCCAGGAAGAAAATTTCCAGGAAGAATCAATGGTCAAGAACATCATTAAAGAGAAACTTCCAGAGCTAAAGAATATATGTGATCAAATCCTGCATGCCCGAAGAGTACCAACCAAAAGAGACCCCAGAAAAACCACCCCAAGACACATCCTAGTCACAATGACAAATCCCACAGATAGAGACAGAATTCTGAAAACAGCAAGATCAAAAGGGGAAATCATGTTCAAGCAAGCTTCCCTGAGATTTACAGCAGACCTGTCACCAGAAACGCTCAATGCCAGAAAGCAGTGGTGGGATATTGTGACAAGACTGAATGAAATGAATGCTTCACCCAGAATACTATACCCAGCAAAACTCACTTTCCGGTTTGATGGAAGAATACATGGTTTCACAGACAAAAAACAGCTCAGAAACTTCACAGACACAAAACCAGTCTTAAGAGAAAAACTGAAAGACCTAATCTAAGACAAGACTACCCAAAAGACACACCAAATTTTGAAATAAAGATGGCGTTAAATCCCAGGACAATTCTTTCTCTCAACGTCAATGGACTAAATGCACCAGTTAAGAGACACAGAGTGGCTAAATGGATCAAAAAACTCAATCCAACCTTCTGCTGCCTACAAGAAACGCACCTGAATAGTCAGAACAAACATAGACTCAAAATAAAAGGCTGGAGAAAAGTTATCCAAGCAAACAACACCCATAAAAAAGCTGGAGTGGCCATACTAATATCAGATCATGCAAACTTTATACTCAGGAAGGTTGTAAGGGACAAAGACGGACATTTTATATTAATCAAGGGGTACGTAGAGCAGGAAGAATTCACTCTCCTACACATATATGCACCGAATGAGGGGCCAGCAAAATATTTAATACAACTGTTGACAAATCTGAAAAATAATATCAACAACAACACAATAATTGTGGGGGACCTAAACACGGCTTTGTCAACACTGGACAGGTCAACCAGACTGAAACCCAACAAGAATATACTAGACCTGAGGAGAGAAATGGAAGAAAGAGGCCTAGTGGATATATATAGGACACTCCATCCCCAGAAACCTGGATACACATTCTTCTCCAATGTACATGGGACATTCTCCAGGATAGACTACATGCTGGCACATAAAACATACCTCCATAAGATCAAGAGGATAGAAATTTTGCAGACTACCTTCGCTGACCACAAGGCTCTGAAATTATTTGTGAACTCCAAAGGGACTCAGAAGAAACACTTTAACACCTGGAAGTTAAACAGCCTCATGCTCAATAACCAGTGGGTCCGAGATGAAATCAAGGAGGAAATAAAAAGGTTCCTGGAAACAAATGACAATAAAGACACAAACTCTCAGAACTTATGGGACACAGCAAAAGCAGTACTGAGAGGAAAATTTATAGCTTTGCAAGCACACATCAGGAAGGAAGAAGGAGCTTACCTGAGTAGCTTAATGACACAGCTAATAGAACTAGAAAATGCTCAACAAAAGGACCCAAGAATAGGAAGACAGAAGGAAATAACAAAGTTGAGAGCAGAAATCAATGAAGTGGAAACTCAAAAAACAATTCGAAAGATCAACGAAAGCAGAAGTTGGTTCTTTGAAAAAATAAACAAGATTGATAGACCACTGGCAAACCTAACAAAGAAAGAGAGAGAGAGAAACTTGATAACTCGTATCAGGAATGAAAAAGGAGAGATCACTACTGATATGACAGAGATTCAAAGGGTAATCAGAAACTACTTTGAAAAACTCTACGCCACTAAAAATGAGAACCTGGAAGAAATGGATAAATTCTTGGACTCTTATAATCTTCCACGGTTGAAGGAAGAGGATGTAGCATATCTAAACACCCCCATCACCATTGATGAAATTAAAACAGTAATCAAATGTCTGCCGAAAAACAAAAGCCCAGGTCCAGATGGATTCACTAATGAATTCTATCAAACTTTCCAAGAGGAACTACTGCCAATCTTGGCAAGACTCTTTCATGAAATTGAACAAACAGAAACACTTCCAAATAGCTTTTATGAAGCCAACATCACCTTGATACCTAAACCAGACAGAGACGCTACCAAAAAAGAAAATTACAGACCAATATCACTGATGAATGCAGATGCAAAGATCCTCAACAAAATCCTGGCAAATAGGATTCAATGCCTCGTTAAGAAGATCATCCACTACGATCAAGTAGGTTTCATCCCAGGAATGCAAGGCTGGTTTAACATCCGTAAATCTATCAACATAATACACAACATCAATAACAAGAAAAATAAAAACCACATGATCATATCAATAGATGCAGAGAAAGCATTTGATAAGGTCCAACACCCATTCTTGATCAAAACTCTCAGCAAGATGGGAATGGAGGGAACCTTTCTCAATATAGTGAAGGCCATCTACCACAAGCCAGTGGCAAATATTATCCTCAATGGAGAAAAACTGAAAGCCTTCCCTCTAAATTCTGGCACAAGACAAGGCTGTCCTCTCTCACCACTCCTATTCAACATAGCACTGGAAGTACTTGCTATAGCGATTAGGCAAGAAAAGGATATCAAGGGAATCCAGATAGGAAAGGAAGAAGTCAAGCTCTCACTGTTTGCAGATGACATGATACTCTACTTAGAAAACCCTAAAGACTCTATCAAAAAGCTTCTAGAAACAATAGAATCATATAGCAAGGTGGCAGGCTACAAAATTAACACACAAAAATCAATGACCTTTCTATATACCAATAGTAATAAGGATGAAATGGACATTAAGAAAACAACCCCATTCACAATAGTACCACACAAACTCAAATATCTTGGAATCAACTTGACTAAATATGTGAAGGACCTATACAAAGAAAACTATAAAACTCTGCTCCAAGAAATAAGAGAGGACACACGGAAATGGAAACACATACCCTGCTCATGGATTGGCAGGATTAACATCATCAAAATGTCAATACTCCCCAAGGCATTATACAGATTTAATGCCATCCCTCTAAAGATACCCATGACATTCTTCAAAGAAGTGGATCAGACACTCTTGAAATTCATTTGGAACAATAAACACCCTCGAATAGCTAAAGCAATCATTGGGAAAAAGAATATGGGAGGAATTACTTTTCCCAACTTTAAACTGTACTACAAAGCAACAGTTATCAAAACAGCATGGTATTGGAATAATGATAGGTCCTCAGATCAGTGGAATAGGCTTGAATACTCAGAAAATGTTCCCCAGAGATACAACCATCTAATTTTTGATAAAGGAGCAGGAAATCCTAAATGGAGCAGGGAAAGCCTCTTCAACAAGTGGTGTTGGCACAATTGGATAGCCACTTGCAAAAAATTAAACTTAGACCCCCAGCTAACATCATGTACAAAGGTAAAATCCAAATGGATTAAAGACCTTGATATCAGCCCCAAAACCATAAGATATATAGAACAGCACATAGGCAAAACACTACAGGACATTACAGGCATCTTCAAGGAGGAAACTGCACTCTCCAAGCAAGTGAAAGCAGAGATTAACAGATGGGAATATATTAAGCTGAGAAGCTTCTGCACCTCAAAGGAAATAGTGCCCAGGATACAAGAGCCACCCACTGAGTGGGAGAAACTATTCACCCAATACCCATCAGATAAGGGGCTAATCTCCAAAATATACAAGGCACTGACAGAACTTTACAAGAAAAAAACATCTAACCCCATCAAAAAATGGGGAGAAGAAATGAACAGACACTTTGACAAAGAAGAAATACGCATGGCCAAAAGACACATGAAAAAATGTTCCACATCACTAATCATCAGGGAGATGCAAATCAAAACAACGATGAGATACCACCTCACACCCCAGAGAATGGCACACATCACAAAGAATGAGAATAAACAGTGTTGGCGGGGATGTGGAGAGAAAGGAACTCTTATCCACTGCTGGTGGGAATGCTGTCTAGTTCAACCTTTATGGAAAGCGATATGGAGATTCCTCCAAAAACTGGAAATCGAGCTCCCATACGATCCAGCTATACCACTCCTAGGAATATACCCTAGGAACACAAAAATGCAATACAAAAACCCCTTCCTTACACCTATATTCATTGCAGCTCTATTTACCATAGCAAGACTCTGGAAACAACCAAGATGCCCTTCAACAGACGAATGGCTAAAGAAACTGTGGTACATATACACAATGGAATATTATGCAGCTGTCAGGAGAGATGAAGTCATGAAATTTTCCTATACATGGATGTACATGGAATCTATTATGCTGAGTGAAATAAGTCAGAGAGAGAGAGAAAAACGCAGAATGGTCTCACTCATCTATGGGTTTTAAGAAAAATGAAAGACACCCTGGTAATAAAAATTTTCAGACACAAAAGAGAAAAGAGCTGGAAGTTCCAGCTCACCTCAGGAAGCTCACCACAAAGAGTGATGAGTTTAGTTAGAGAAATAACTACATTTTGAACTGTCCTAATATTGAGAATGTATGAGGGAAATGTAGAGCCTGTTTAGGGTACAGGCGGGGGTTGGGTGGGGAGGAGGGAGATTTGGGACTTGGGTGATGGGAATGTTGCACTGGTGATGGGTGGTGTACCTTTTATGACTGAAACCCAAACACAATCATGTATGTAATCAAGGTGTTTAAATAAAAAAAAATTATGCAAAAAAAAAAAAAAAAAAAAAAGAAATCATTTTCTGACGTGTGGCATTTGTCTGGGTTGACATTGTTCACAGGCCATCCTCTGGAAAGCTGAGGTCTGGAAGTACTCCCATCCCCATTTTCATGCTTCCTTCACCTCTTACATTTTGCCAGCTGACTCCTATGCTTCAATTCACTTGACTTACAGGATTAAAGAAGTCTAGGACAAAACCTGGAGGAATGTATAAATGTTATCCAGACAGCAAGCCCCATCCTGCCTCCATAACTCTCACCCCTGTGTGGAAGACAGTGCGTGTTCTTAGATAGAGTGAAATTTGTGTCATATCTTTAAGTATCCACATTCTGATCATTTAAGAAAGGGTCTAACTTTGATGATAAATCTTTCTAGTGTTATCAAAGACTCACAGGCTTTGATATCTCCAGGAAAATGTTTTTCTTAGTTTCTTTTAAAGTAACATACAAAAATACATACAAATAGGGACTGTTTTCCTCTTTGGACACAAAATGTAGCTTACTATATTTTGCACACTGTGTACTCTATCGAGGATTTCTTTTCTAATACAATATCTAGGGTATCTGTTCATACTAATGCATAGTGAGCTTCTTTTATTTCTTGGTTACAGCATATTTTGTATTATGTACAATATTTTATTTAACAAGTCAATATTGGTCAATTTGATGTTGTCTTCTCCTGCTACAGAGTATTGCTATCAATAATCTCTGCATGTGTCATGGAAGATTATCTCTACAATTAAAATCTTAAAAGGGAAATTTTTGTGTACAAGTCATATGCTATTTTAATTTTGATACTTGCCTTTCATAGAGGACTATACCAATTTACAATCCCAACAGTAATGAATGAAAGGCATTGTTCTCTGTAGCCTTGACACACCAAAAGAGGACATTTTCAGGTATTGAGATTTTTGTCCATTTGATGAATAAATGTGATATTTCTTCATAGTTAAAACTTTCATTTCTCTTATTGGGTTTTAACTTAATGTATTTTCATAATTTAAGAGCCATTGCTACAAATACATATACAATCTGTTTATTTCACTTAGCACATCATATATTGGCTTTTATGTCGTTAAACATATTTCTGCCGGACCAGAGACAAAGCTCAAGAATTGAGGTGCTTGCCTAGAATCGCTGATTCTAGAATCTAGTGATTTGAATCACTGGAACCTCACATAAGGTCCTCTGAGTACCACCAGGCCCACTCCTAAGTGCAGTCATATTGGAGCCCACTAAGTCTGCTGAGTGTGACCCACAAACCTCAAAGTTAAAAATAAGCAACATCAAAAACATAATTTATAATTATAATTATAATTGAGTCCTGTTGTCAGTCACAATCTATCAATCACAAGCATGTCAATGGCTGCTCTAAGGTAACCAAGACTAACCCAGAAAGTGTGTATAAATTAGAGGTTTCCTGGGAAATTAAATCTTTCTTGTGGAAGAAGAAGCACAGTGGAAAGAAGAGGAAAACATAAAGTAGCAGCTTTGGCCTTTACACAATGTATCATGTCCCCTACTTCAACTGGAGCGCCTTGTGGTCAAACCAGATGCGCATACTCAGTGGCTCATGTTAGTAAGAGTCGAACCCACACTTGAGATATTGTAGAGGCAGTGGCCACAGAAGGTTCAGGGGCAATATTCCTGAGGACAAGGAAGATTAACGTGTTTACATTTTGTTACCCGAGGCCCACTATCAAATCCAAGAAAAAGTCTATTAGGAAGATGAAAAATGAGAAATGGTTGTAAATGAATGAGATTTAGACAGCCTGGGGGAATTTTAGCACCTCTGACTCATTTATTAATATTGGTAAGACGTCATTTTCTGTTCATTAAACTTCTGTATACAAACTTGGTGGTAGCCTTTCAACATGACGCAAGATGTCCCTATTCTGAATTCTAAATATTAGCATACGTAGTGAAAAAGAAACTAATGTCAGGAAAGATCATCATTCATGAAATCTTGAGATTTTGTAGATGTAATTGTCAGTGAGTATGAATATTTTAGATATAGCATTCACTTTAAGTACTAACTATAACGAAGACTATAAAAATAGGCTATTATCATTACTTGAACATTTCATCTTTTGTATATTGGAACTCATAATTAGAAATTAACTGAGATGTTATAATTATTTATATCCTTTACTTGTAGTCATAGTAAAAACTTAAAAATTTTTATTGACAGGTGAAAGAGAAAAGGGGAATGTTAGAAAAGGTACCTGCTGTTTTACTTCTCAAATTTTCCACAAGTGGAAAAAGGAAAGTAAGTGTGACTGACTCCTTTGCCAAGTTGTTCCGAGCCTTGGCCAAAGAAATGTCAGCATATTTGTTTCCAGGATTAATTGTTTATGCTAGTTTGTGAATAATCTCTTTCCCTGACACACACTACCGCTAGAGATATTGCCCAGGACTCCCTGTATTGTCATCACTGTTGATGAAAAGCAGTTAAACTCGAAGTGAAAAGTGCATTGACACGTCAGGGTAATATGGTAGCATAAATACCAACTCTTAGCCCTGACTCCCAGAAAGGAGAAAGAGAGGGAGCAGGAAAGAAACCCAGAGAGATGGAGGGGAGAGAATGGGAAAGAAAGTGGAAAGAGTTTGATGCAGAAATTTAGAATGGCTGCCATAGAAATGCCAGAAATTTTACTACATTTTCTGAGATTTTGCAGATAAAGCCCAGGAGAAAACAGCCAGCCAGAACTGTTATGGATATTATATACTAGCAACTCCTAATTGGGAGTTTGAGAAATATGGGCCCACCCAATGTTGGATTCCTTTAAGCTGCCAGGATCAACTTCCAGAAGCAGAAATTTTAAACAGTCCAGAGATTGTAACTTATATTCTCTGATAAGAAAGATGACTTTAGTAAAAATTATTTTTCAAGTTGATATAAATGAGAGAGAAAGAAATAGAAATCTGACTCAATAATTGAATTTATTTAAAAATGATTGTACAGAAAATTTCCTTGAGATGTGTAAATTATTTCAAAGTTCAGAACCACATGGAGAACATGCTGCTATCTTGCTTGTATTTGGCATGACTTAACTGAAAAGAGCAGCAAAGAGCTCCAGAAACAGAAGTTATGGGTCATTCATTCACAACTTTAGGTTTTAAGTTGGAGAACCATTCTGTGCAGGGATCAAAGCTAGGACCTCCTATATGTAAAGCTCAGTCCATTGAACTATATCTCTGCCCCACGGCTGTACTTTTTTTCCTCTTACTACTTGAAATCAATATAAAATTAAAGTAAACTAAATCAGTTATAGATGTTTTTGAAATATAACACTCAAGGCAAACATATGGATATATGGATATAATATGGATATAAATACATGTATAGATTTGGGGCCTAATACATATATACTTTTAAAATGCCAAATATCAGGACCCTCCATGAGAGAGTTCTGCAACTGACAAACTAAAGAAAAATTTTAATTTATGAGACAAGCTATTAATATAATTAACAAAGAAAAGTTTACTAATCAATAAGAATAATGAAAGGCTTAAACACTAATTCATAAAAGAATATGAAAAATTATTCCAATAATGAACACTTTTTAAATTTTTTCTTTTAACTAGCCCATATTATTTTTATATTACCTTTATTTAAGCACCATGATTACAAACATGTTTGTAGTTGGGTTTCAGTCATAAAAAAGGACATCCCTTTACCAGCGCAACCTTCCTACCACGAATGCCCCCCATCTCACTCCTCCCCCACACTCCTCTCCCCTGCCTGTATTTGAGGCAGGCATTCTATTTCTCTCACTCACTACCACTGTGATGATAGTTGTCAGTGTAGTTATTTCTCTAACTGAACTCACCATTCTTTGTGGCAAGCTTCATATCATGCGCTGGTCCTTCCAGCCGTCATCTCTATTGTCTCTGGGTATTATTACAATAATATCTTTTATTTTTCTTAAATTCCACAGATGAGTGAGATTATTCTGTGTCCATCTCTCTCCCTCTGACTTATTTCACTCAACATAATAATTTCCATAACCATTTATGTATAGAAAATTTTCATGACTTTATCTCTTCTGATGGCTGCATAGTATTTCATTGTGTATATGTACCACAGTTTCTTTAGCCACTCATCTGTTGTTGGGCATCTTGATTGTTTCGAGTATGGCAATTGTAAATAGTGCTGCAATGAAATAGGTGTGCAGAAGGCATTTTTGTTTGTTTGTTTTTTTGTATTTATAGGGTATATCCTTAGAAGTGGTATAGCTGGATCATATGGAAGTTCAATTTCCAGTTTTTTGAGGAGTCTCCATATTGTTTTTCCTAAATGCTGGACTAGACAGTATTCCTACCAGCAGTAAATTAGAGTTTCTTTCTCCCCACATTCCTGCCAGTACTGATTGTTCTTGTTTTTTGTGATGTGTGAACTGGCCCATATTAAATGTAATGAATATGTTAAGCATGGACCAGTTTATGGGAAAGATAGGTGCAGTTTTTAAGAGAGTCTAATCATATCTACCAAGTTTTTAAGTGAACACTTAACTTATATCATAATTATACTCTTAAAAAATCATAAGGGCAAGAATGTATCAGTTATTGCTAACAGCTTGATTTATAGGGCTGTCAAATTAAGCCAATTTCCCAATTGTAAGAGGACTGATTATATCAATGACAACTATCCACCCAAAGGGGAACTATGCAATTATTTAAACTAACATTGGAGTCAAGTTATTAATATTAAAATACAGTTATTCTACTCTGATCAGTAAATAAAATAAGATTCAAAGTAATAGGTATAGTATATGCCATTTGTCATAAAATATATACAAATTTTAATAGTCTAAAAGGGAGAAATCTGGAAGATATGCAGCAAAATAGTGATCAATGCTTTTACTATGTCGGCAATGATACTGCAGGTCAAAAGTTTAAAAATATTTTTTAGCTAATCTACAATGCAAGTTTCTTCAAGCTGAATATAAATTATTACCAGCACTGAATTTTTAAAATTAGCATAGCAAATGTTTAAGGCATTCAATTCTGGAAGAAAAATATTGTCACTTAAAAAATCACTGAGGGCTGAAAATGTAAATAAATTAATGTTTTAGCAACTAAAATATAATTTGACTAATTTTAAAATTATTAAACCACAATCATTTTCTCTCTTCATTCTTTACACATCTTAATGACCTCAGAACATTTTCTGAATGTTTTATGAATTAATTTGATGATATCGAACTTTTTTATTGCATATGCCTATTATTTATGTTACCATGCATTAAACATTTCTCTTACTATTTATATTTTTAAGTATACCAGAATATATGCATTTTTGGAGGTTTGCATCCTTGTTTTTCTACCATTCCTAAGGCCTTCTAGCCAACAGCAATTCTCTTGTCTACATATTGTTACATGTTTAATGATTTTTCTTTTAAAGAAAGATTTTTAAATTCTTCAATTCTACTCTCCTTTTCAGACCTGATTCAGTGAATAAATTATTTTCCTTATGTCCTGCTCTCCCTAGCCCTTACTATTTTACTAATCTTGGTCATTCTTTCATCTTTCTTCTGGTTCATGAGTATATTCACAAGAATTTCTGATAAAATTGTAAGATCAAAGATTACCTGTTCTTCACTTCTTCCCTGCATTTTTAATTCTATCATTATGTTTTATTTTAAAATCAGCAGTCTCTGCCCTTTTTATCCATGCAAGGACTTTCAAATCTTGTTTTAAAAACAAATAAGAGATTGCCATGAATTCTCCACTTGTTTCTTGAAACAGGATCTTTCACAAAGAGACATTTCCTTCTTCCCATTAATTCCAGTTGTCAAAAATCCAATCATTTTCTCATATGAAAGGGAGAGAAAGATGGGTTTGGGGTGTTTTTTCTGCTTCCCAGTTGCCTCCTGGTTGGAGGGAGGTGAACAGCCCAGAATTAAAACTTTCCCTTTTCTTGTTCTTAGTTTTCTTGTTCTTAATTTTATTTTGTCTCCGTGATTTACAATACTGTCAATGATAGGGTTTCATGCATATAATATTCAAAAGCCACAAGTCTCTCACCAGAGTATTGATTTCCCTCCACTACTGTCTCAATATCTCCCCCGCACCCTACCTCAAATGTACCTCAACACCCCCACCCCTAATGTCTCACTGCCATGGTAAGCCCTATTCTGTAGACCTGTTTTGTTTTGTTTTGTTTTGAGACCTGAAACATTGAACTTATTTTCTTTATTACAAATATGTTTGTAGTTGGGTTTCAATCATAAAAAAGAACACCCCCAGTTTTTATATTGTGTTCTTTTGGCCACATGTTATGACTTTACTGCATTATATTCCATTATATCTTCTGAGGAAGAACATTCTGTACTTGTCTCTATTCTGGCTGATTGAAGCATGATACCCTCTAGTTTCATCCATACAGTGTTAATTTGTATGATTTCTTTCCTTTTTACAGCCAAGTAGCATCCCATTGTGTATATACACCAGCTTCTTGATTCAATCATCTCCTCTTGGACACTTGGGTTGTTTTCAGATTTAAGCTATTCTAAATAGTACTGCAATGAACACAAGAGCACAGATATCTTTTCAGCGTCAATCTTTTGGGCCTTTGGGCTGTATACCCAGAAGTGGAATTACTGAATTATATGGAAGCTCAATTCTTAGTTTTATGAGGCATGTCCATGTTGTTTTCCCAAAAGATTGAAAGAATTGACATGCCCAAAAGCAGTGGATAAGTATTCCCTTTTCCCTATGTCCATGCCAACACTAAATGGTTTATATTTTTGTTTTGGTGCCACACCCAGAAGTGGGTTACTTCTGGCTCTGTGCTTAGAAATTATTCCTGGCAGCCTCGGGACCATATGGGATGCCAGGGATCAAACCCTGGTAGTCTGCATGCAAGGCAAACGCCCTACCCACTGTGCTATCACTTCACCCCCCTAGATGTTTTTATTCTTGATGTGTACCAGACTCACTAGTATGAGGTGATACCTTATTGTTGTTTCTATTTGTTTTTGCCTCATAATCAGTGTTGCAGAACATTCTTTTATATGCCCATTAACCATCTGTATGTCATCCTTGAGGAAGTGTCTTCTCCCCATTATTTTTATAAATTTTTTATTTAAGCACCATGATTACGAGTGTGATTGTAGTTGGGTTTGGTCATAAACAAAACACCCCCCTTCACCAGTGCAACATTCCCACCACCAATGCCCCCTCCTCACTTCCCCATTCATGCCTGAATTTTTTTACAGTTGCTTTATTAGATGTGATCATGCATATCACATATTTTATACATACAGATATGTATGAATTTATACAAGTGTGAGAATAATAGAGCACGAACATGAGATCATCTGGGATCAATAGGCATTGACATATATAGGTCATCTGCTCTACAAATTGAACTATATCCCTAGCCTCCTCCTCTTTTCTTGGCTTCTTTTTCTTCACTTCTTTTTCTTCTTCTTCTCTTCTTCTTCCTCTACTTTTTCTACTTTCTCTTTTTCTTCTTACTCTTCTTTGCCTTCTTCTTACTACTCTTTCTCTTCTTTTTCTTCTTTCTCTTCTTTGCCTTATTCTTAATCTTCTTTGCCTTATTCTTCTTACTCTTCTTCTTCCACTTCTTTTTCTTCTTTCTCCTCTTCCTCTTCTCACTCTCCCTCCAACTCCTCGTATTATTATTCTCTCCCTGGGTCTCTGAGACTTCAATAATTTTTATGTTGTTTCTGTTGATTTTATTGAAGAACTCTATTTTCATCTGTTTACATTCTTTGAATAGTTTATCCATTGTCTGATCATTTTCTTTAAGGTTCTATTCCAATCTCTTTTGCTGTATGGAGTTGTTCTGCATCTCATCCTCTGGTTCATTGGCCCTGTTTGCAGCCACCATTACTCCAGTGGAGAGGCTTTCCATTGAGGTTTTCAATTTATCCACCAAGTTTTTTCAGACCTGTTATTTCAGTATGAGGTTTTCTAATTTAGAACTTCATATCCTCTTGATTCTTATTTGTGTTTCATTCAATGCTATCTATGCTTTCTTTGAGCTCCATGAACATCCTCCATATTTCTTCTCTAAACACCTTATATGAGAGGATGCCTAGCTGTTTGGTACTTTTGGGGTCATCAGAGCTGCCATCTTCATTCTCTATACAAGGGGCTGTACTGCATCGTTTCCCCATTGTGACTTTTTTAGTGTGGTTTTTACTATGTGCTTTTTTATGTGTTTTTATGTGCTTTTTTATGTGTTTTTACTATGGAGTCTTCTCCCCATTTTTGATGAGGTTGATTTGTGTGTGGTTAACTTTTAAGTGCTTGGGGCCGGCAAGGTGGTGCTAGAGGTAAGGTGTCTGCCTTACAAGTGCTAGCCAAGGAAGGACCGCAGTTCGATCCCCCAGTGTCCCAAATGGTCCCCGCAAGCCAGGGGCAATTTCTGAGCGCTTAGCCAGGAGTAACCCCTGAGCATCAAATGGGTGTGGCCCAAAAAACAAAAACAAAAAAAAAACTTACAAGTGCTTAATGTATATTGAATATTAACCGTATTCCAGATGGGATGAGCAAATATTTTCTCCTAATCTGTGGTGTATATTTCTTATCATTATCATCAATTCATTAGTGTTGCACATACTTCTTAATTTGATGCAGTCTAATTTGCTTAGCTTTGCTATGCTAATGGCAGTAGATCATGGAAGTTGACACTAGAATCAGTGTCATAGACATTCTGTTTCCTTTCATAAGATTCAACCCAATTTCTGTTATCTGGAAACAACCCAAAATCATAAGAATTCAAGTCCTCAACTAAGCCAGTAGAAAGTTACATGTTGGCCCCTTACCTGGAACACACACTCACACTGCCAGGCTGGAAGCAGAGTCCAGGGCCAGCTTCCTGTTTTCCTCATACCCTTCTCATCTCTACCTCATAGTCCCTACACAAGGTATCTTGAAAGACAACTTTTTTGCCCATGTGTACTGCTCCTCTACCAGCTGGCTAAACTGACCCTTATTCAGATATGGTACCTAAGGAGCCTAAAGAAATGGCTCGAGTCAGTGAGAACAATTTCATTCCCTTCTGGAGCTGAAATTGATTTCGCATTTCTTTGACAACTTCAGCGGCTTCCAGAGGGGGAGGAATAAATGATATTGGGTTTAACTTGGATTATTACATCAGATTTTGAAATGATTCCTTCTATATTTTCCATCTAGTAGCAGAGCCAAATAACTTGTTTTTATGAGCATATCTTTCATTTAGTCACTTTATTGATTTTACTAAAGTTTAATCAGTTTTTTCTAGGCATGCAATCATATAGTCTATAAATAATAATTTTGTCATCTTCTATTGAGTGGTTAGACTAATTTTTATTATTATTTTATTGAGGAAAATTAGCTTATAAGAGTATAAGTAATGTTTATGTTTTAGAGGTACAATATTACCACACCACACTCACAACCAGCCTATAACCATTAGATTCTTTCCTTTTGTCCCCTTACCTACAATTTAGGTAATCTTAGTTCTGTTATTAGAGCCTGAGAATTTGTTTTCATCAGTCATTGTCAATTCCTTTGCTTTGCTTTTTTATTTATTCTATGAGTAATATCAAATGACATTTGTTTTTTTCCTTAGACTTATGTCACAGCATGAGCAATCCTCTCAGTTCTATCCAAGTCAGCAAAATGTAAACACTATTACTGATCACTGAATGTATTCCATTGTATACTACTTATTATTATTTTATGTTGTATTCTAATGAACATAACTTTCACAAAATTAAATAAGATTGCACCACCTTTGTTATTTTTCTGGAAATGCCAGTTAAACCTGTTAAACCTAAGGTTCAGGCTTCAGGGGCTCCAAAACACTATTGTGAAAATATTTTTGTGCTCTTATGTTCATTGCAACACAAAAAAAAAACCAATATCTAGAAGTAACCCAAGTGCCAAGAACATATGACTGGATAAAGAAATTATGGTCTACAGAGGGATACTACTCAACATAGTGGGATACTACTCAACTATAAATAAAAAATGCAACTGTGTGTTTTACCACTGCATATATGAAACTAGAGAATATCATGCTAAGTGAAGTAGGTCAGAGGAGAGGAACAGGAGCCCAGAGCAATAGCACAGCGGCAGGGCATTTGCCTTGCACGTAGCCAACCCAGAACAGACCTGGGTTCGGTCCCCTGCATCCCATGCTTTTCCCAAGCCTGCTAGGAGCAATTTCTGAGCACATAGCCAGGAGTAACTCCTGAGTAATACCAAGTGTGCTTCCTTCCCCCCCAAAAAAAGGAGAGGAACAAATACAGAATTATTTCCCTTATATGTCTCCTATAAAGAACCATAGTACAGAGCAACAAACACCAAAGACAACATATCTGTAAAGATGGTCTACAGAACGTGGCTTATCTGGTTGGAAGTATGGGAGATTTGTTGGTGGATGGTATGTTGGAACAACATATGCATGAACTTATCACTAATGTTATTATAAATCATGGTACTTCAATAAAATGGGTAAAAATAAAACTGGGTCAGAGGTTTATTATTCTTACTATTATTATTATTAAGGTTATTGGTTTTACAATTATGTTCATCTTCAGGAACTTGGTTGAGGAGATGAATTCACATTGTATCATTTAATGAAGCTCCTCCTATTCATTGCCATAAAAGTGTAGAATCTTCTTTACAAACAGTACTTATTTTTTGTTTGTTTAAGATATACTCCTAGCTCTGTACTCAGGTGACCATATGGTGCCAGCAAATGTACTCTGGTCTCAACATGTAAAGTATGTGTTCAACTCATTGAGATATGGCTGAAGTCCTAGAGTTAACAAAAAAACTCGCCCATCAAATCAACTAGATCCTTATGAGATGATTCTAGAACACATTTTCAATTACATCACTGTACTTTTCTAGCATTTATGGCTTTTTTTTCTACTTGTTCATTTATATTTTTAATAAAAATATCTTCTTTTTTAGTGACTTAAGTTAATAATGTATGAGTTTATACCACCCCTTACATTTTTAAATTACTTACCCTTACAATTTTATTCCAAAATATATATCAGAAGATGTTATTTATCAATATTTTTGGTACACTTTGCTTATCTTTAATTTCTCCATCTAGTGTTTTCAAGTTTATTTAAATGAGTATTTTCTGAGTTTAATGCTTACTCCACTTTATTTTAATTATTCAAATAGTATAACCATCTATGCTACACTATGTTGTCTCCATTCTAGTTGCTCTGATATACTAGTGACCTTATTTTCCTTTAAAAAATAATGTATTACTCTAATATTTCCCTTGACTCTGTAGGTGTTTAGAAAAGTTTAATTAAGTCCAAGATATATTAAATTTCTTTTCCTCCCTCCCTCTTCCTCTCTCTTTCCTTTCTTACAAAAGATTATACTTTTACATATTTATCTATTCTTAAAAATGCTTTTTGTACTCTAAAATATAGACACTTGAAAAGAGGATGCTTTCTTACTATTCACCCAATACACAACAGATAAAGGGCTAATATCCAAATATACATGGCACTGACAGAACTTTACAAGAAAAAAAATAAACATTTAATCCACTGACAGAACTTTACAAGGAAAAAAAACAACATTTAATCCCATCAAAAAAATGGGGAGAAGAAATGAACAGATACTTTGACAAAAAAGAAATACAAATGGCCAAAAGGCACATGAAAAAATGCTCCACATCACTAATCATCAGAAGATGCAAATCAAAACAACTATGTGGTACCATCTCATGCCACAGAGATTGGCGCACATCACAAAGAATGAGAACAAGCAGTGCTGGTGGGAATGTGGAGAAAAAGAAACTCATCTTCACTGCTGATGGGAATGCCCAACCTTTATGGAAAGCGATATGGAGATTCCTCCAAAAACTAAAAGTTGAGCTCACATACAATCCATATATATATATATATATATATATATATATATATATATATATATATATATATATATATATATATATATATATATATATATATATATATATATATATATATATGGATATATTTTAGGAACACAAAAATACTATACAAAAATTTCTTCCTCACATCTATATTGATTGCAGTGCTATTTGCAATAGCCAGACACTGGAAACAACCAAGATGCCCTTCAACAGATAAATGGCTAAAGGAATTGTGGTACATATACAAAATGGAATATTAAGCAGTTGTCAGGAGAGATGAAGTCATGAAATTCTCCAACATATGGATGCACATGAAATCTATTATGCTGAGTGAAATAAGTCAGAGGGATAGAGATAGACTCAGAATAGTCTCACTCATCTATGGGTTTTAAGAAAAATAAAAGATATGTTTTCAATAATTCTCAGAGACAAAGATAGGAGTGCTGGAAGGTCCAGCTCACAACATGAAGCTAACCACAAAGAGTGGTGATTGCAGTTAGAGAAATAACTACACTAAGAACTATCATAACAATGTGAATGAATGAGAGAAGTAGAAAGCCTGTCCAGAGTACTGGCAGGGGTGGGGTAGGAAGGAGGGAGATTTGGGACATTGTGATGGGAATGTTGCACTGGTGAAGGGGGGTGTTTTTTATATGACTGAAACCCAACTACAATCATATTTGTAATCAAGGTATTTAAATAGAGATATTACTAAAAAAAAGAAAAGAGGGTGCAGTCTTTACATGAAGATTCAAAATGTGATAGTGAATCCTTATTGTTTTGTTCAAATTTTATTTCCTTTGTATAATTTATCCTATCAGAGTCACAATACCTTAATATATTCTACTTAAATGTTTTTCTGCTGAATACACTTAGAGTTTATAAGTCTTTTCCTTGTATTTGTTAAAGTTATAGTATTTTGAACTTACTGAGGAATATACTTTGAGTCACAGAAAAATTCTTTATTTAGAGTTTTTTCCTTCAACTCTCCTTTCTGCATCATTAATAGTGTCATGCTGTTTTGTTCATTTAATTCATGTACTGCTACTATTTTCAGGTTGAGTTTTCCAGTTTCTTTTTGTTTTCCTCCACCAACTAACTATACAATTACCTCTTAAAGGAACATGCAAGGAGTCCATAGTTATTCCCATGACAGTATTCTTCAAGGGTGGAGAAACCCTGTATCTCTTAGGCAAAGGGAATTCCCTTTCTAAGGTCCCCAATATTTACTGTACCTATGCAGGAAAAAAATCAGCGCGAAATAATTTTTATTTATCTATTTTTTATTTTATTTATTTATTTTTATTTTTTGATTTTGATATTGTTGTTGTTGTTTCCAATTTTTTATGTGCTCTGTCTTGTTTTCATTTCAGGACTGTGGTTATTATGTGATGCTTGTCTTTACTGCTATAATGCTCATTGGATTTTTTGTTTGATATTTCTTTTTGTATTGTTGTGGCGTTTCTCTTCCTTTTTTCCCCTATCTTCTCTCAAAATATCCCATTGTAGGAAACCTATACATTACTGTGATTTGTGACTTTGTTCACATTTCTTTTTTTTTTTTTTTTTTTTTTTGGCTTTTGAGCCACACCTGGCGTTGCTCAGGGGTTACTCCTGGCTGTCTGCTCAGAAATAGCTCCTGGCAGGCACAGGGGACCATATGGGACACCGGGATTCGAACCAACCACCTTAGGTCCTGGATCAGCTGCTTGCAAGGCAAACGCCGCTGTGCTATCTCTTCGGGCCCTAGTTCACATTTCTTTATTTTTCTTGTTTAAAGCATTTTCATAGTTTGTGAAACTATAAATACTCGTCTTGTATATTTCTTGCTCCAGTCCCCAAATTAGTCACTTCTCTAAGGAATCCTTGTTTTTTTGACTAATGAATGTATCTTAAAGTTAAGATGAGGGCTCTATTCGCATTATAATTTAGAAATGAATTAGTCAACACTATCGTGTCCTTATATTGTGTCCCTCATATTGCAAATATTCATGAACAAAAGCTCTGTGAGAACCTTAGTGATTTTTATGAGTATAACATGAATGTACATGGAATTTGTTATGCTGAGTGAAATAAGCCAGAGAGAGAAAGATAGTCACAGAATAGTCTCACACACCTATGGGTTTTAAGAAAAATAAAAGACATTTTTGCAATAATTCTCAGAGACAAAAGAGAGGAGGGCTGGAAGGTCCAGCTCATGACATGAAGCTCACCACAAAGAGTGATGAAAGCAGTTAGAGAAATAACTACATTGAGAACTATCATAACAATGTGAATGAATGAGGGAAGTAGAAAGTCTGTCTGGAGTACAGGTGGGGGTGGGTCTGGGGCAGAGGGAGATTTGGGACATTGGTGGTGGGAATGTTGCACGGGTGAAGGGGGGGGTGTTCTTTACATGACTGAAACTCAACTATAACCATATTTGTAATCAAGGTGTTTAAACAAAGATATTAAAAATAATTTTATGAGTATAAAACAATCCTAAAATTGAGAACTTACTCCCATACAAATGTTTTCTATGCTATTTCAAATTACAGTTTACTATGATTTACTACCATAAAAGTGTAGTTTCGTTTTACTAAGCATCAGTTTATTAGCTGTATGAATTCCTGATTTTGAATTTTTATTCCTGATATATCTTTCCTTGTCCTGTAGCATGTCTTCCAGGAGCTGCTTCACAAAAGAATGTTTTATTGCATATTTGTTATTTTTCTTTTGCATATATATATAGAGAGAGATGGAGGCTTACGATGACGTAAGTGAGGGGAATATCTTGTTTACTCTGAAACTCTGCAGTGCAGAAGCTGCTCTTTGGTTGTCTGGGGTTAAAATCGTTTTGTCTTTTGAGAACAGCCTAAAAAGTACTTCGTGATTGTAATAGGTTATATGCTAACCTAGAAAATCTAAACAAGATATAAATATTTAGATTTTATAATCTAAAGGCTTAATATACTGCTAATTGTTGGCCAAATGTATTTTGCATATATATTTTGAGAAAGTTTGGGGCACACTCAGAGATGCTCAAGGGTTATTCCTGGCTCTGTGTTCAGGCATCACTCTTGGCAAGCTCAGGAAACTATATGGTATGCTGAGAATCAGATTCTGTCCCATATCTTTCTCTTCAGCCTCTGGACATGCTTTTTTTTTTTAATTATATTACAGTTTGTACTTTTTAGGTAGCAAGTGAAAGTGACTTTGGGAAATATATTAATTAACTTCTGTTGAATAACAAATCACTTCCAAATGTAGTGGCTTAATTACTGATAATTAGGTCCCTAGGTCATGAGTTGGTTGGCTGGTCTGGTTTATGTGGACTGATTGCTGGGAAACTTCCTCATGGCTCTGCTGTCAGCTGTGGGTCCATTGCTTGCAGGATAAACCCAGCAGTCCTTGTTCTTCTATCTGGCCCTTGGACAACTGCCAACCAGATGGCAGGATTGAATGCACCATGTGCCTCTCCTGTCCCCGCAGGAAATCTCAGGCTTCTGAGATTCAGGCTTCACCTGGTGGCTGCATTCCAGAAACAACACAAGAGCACAAGACTTATTGCATGAGTGCTTCTACTGTCTCTGCTCACATCATGGCCAAGCCAACCATATGGCTGAGCATGTATTTCTTTTCAATTGCTGAGGAGAGTCTGGCATTTAATTCTCAAATGCAGATTCCAATGATGATCTGCACAACATGACTCAAGAATTCATTCCAGCTATCTTCATCTGCTATTTGACCTTGGGAAAACCAGTTTACTACTCTTAGGATTTGGAGTTTCCTGAAAACTAGTGATAATAATGACACTTCAAGTTTGATTTCTCATGAAAATTGGATGCATATAAAGTTCTTAGTACCTTGTCTAATACAGTCTGGGTGAATAGGCATTCATTTTGGAGTTTGGGGGAGGTAGCTAAAAAATGTATAACTAGATGAATGCCTTCTCCATTTTTGTTCTGTTGTCAAGCCATAGTGGTGCTTGGGTGCTATCCCCAGTTTTTCACAAGTAGATTAGAGCTGACAGTGCTTAGAGAGCCCTATGTATCAGAGATTGATTTTCTGCCTCCTGTGCACCAAACCTCACCCCATTCCATTGAGCCATCTATATGGCCTGAAAAATCTTACTTTTTCAAATGCCTCATTTTCATATTGTTTTTCTTTTCTTTCTAAATATTCCTAGGGAATAACCAAGTTGTCCTCTGACTGACTAATTCAGTTTTCTGCCTTGCCAATATATTATTGTTTACTATTTCTTTTTTGGGGGGGTCACACCCGGCAGCGCTCAGGGGTTACTCCTGGCTCTATGCTCAGAAATCACTCCTGGCTGGCTCCAGGGACCATATGGAATGCCAGGATTCGAACCACTGTTCTTCTGCATGCAAGGCAAATGCCCTACCTCCATGCTATCTCTCTAATCCCTGTTTACTATTTCTTCTTTTAATTCACCAACAATGAAATTCATCATGGTGCTCTAAATTTAAATGTTGAAATTTATTTACTGAAGGTTTCCCTTAAATCTGAAAGACAAAATCATAGGAATATGTTTAAGTAAATAAACTAGTTATTTCAGTATTCTCTTTCAGCTATTGGTTTTGGATTACCTTTATTCATATCACTATGAATGAGTTAGGAGATAGTATTCTCTGAATCACAGTTTCATTTTATAATTCTCATAAACTTTCTTTTTCATTTTCCACTTCCTTAAAAGGGGAAGCTATGGTAACTCTGAGTACTTAACCATTTCACTTAATCACTGAGCAAATATTTATAAACATTTATTTGTGATAACTACTGTGCTGAAAATACAATAATGACATCACCATCAATGCTTTCCTGGGCAATCAGAGAGGTAAAGAAGCATGTTTACAGAGATGGGTGCTACGATGATGTAAAATCTATAGCTCCGGGACAGCACAAAGTGTGTCAATAGTCTGGAGTCATCAAATGTTGTCAGGCCAATTAAGTAATTCACAGAGTCCAAGACATAAAGTCTAAGTCACGGATTGTGAGTACTGGAAGCAAAGCAAAATAGTTGGCTTAATAGGAAAAAGACTTCTAAATTGAGACAGTAGCATACTCTAAAACACAAATTGTGTGCTATACTTCAGAAACAGAATTTTAGGACAGGAGATAGTTCAGTAGGTAAGGTGCCTGCCTAGTGTGTGCCCAACCCACATGGTTCCAACCAGCACAGGGTCTCCTGGGCATTGCCAGTAGGTGTTTCCATCAAAGCTTCTAAGCACTGCTAAATATGGGTGGCATGGGTACCTTATGACCCTAGGGAAAGAAAGAAAGAGAGGAAGAAAGAGAGGAAGGAAGGAAGGAAGGAAGGAAGGAAGGAAGGAAGGAAGGAAGGAAGGAAGGAAGGAAGGAAGGAAGGAAGGAAGGAAGGAAGGAAGGAAGGAAGGAAGGAAGGAAGGAAGGAAGGAAGGAAGGAAGGAAGGAAGAGAGGAAGGGGGAGTAAAGGAAGATGGAGGGAAGGAAGGAAGAGAGGGACAGAGGGAAGGAGAATGAGGAAGGAGGAAGGGAGGGCGTTAGCTTTAGAAAGTAACTAAAATTCATCAAGCACCTATGATGCTCCAGGCATTCTGTCAAGACTTTTTATCCCACATTTCCTTTCATCCTCACAGCAGTTCAGGAGGTAGGCAAATTGTCTAAGGTGGGCCACAGCTGGCAAGTAGCATAACCAAAATTTTAACCAAAGAAGTCTAAGCTTAAAGCCCAATAATTAGTCACTATTTTATTGCACCTCCTTGAGGTCAATGAAGTTTTGTGTATGGTAATGGATAGGTGATGTTGTAGTGTACATATGTTTGTGTTGTGGCCTTTGTGCATGTGAGGTATGTGGTTTAGTATGGTGTGTTTATGATGTGCATATGTGATGTGATAAGTGTGTGGAATAGATGGTCTTATGTGTGTTCCAGTGGGGTAAGTGAAGTTCCAGACTAGTGATGATAAAGGACAGGGAAGGTCCAGTGAATGGCCTAGGCAGAAATTGGCAGGAAAAGGCTAGAACAGGAAATCTACTCATACACAGCTGTTAGATGCCTCCCAGCAGACATACAAATCCACATCAAGAGTGAAGGCTGAAGTCAAATATAAAATCTAGGTCTGAATTTATAGGTCATATACAATACTAGTGGTGGATTATTTAATCAAAAAAGTTCTGGACGAAGCACTGAGGGACTTTGTAGTAAAGGGGACCTGGAGCGTGACGAAAGAGCACTGTGACTCAATAGCCAACAGAGAAGGAAGAAATTAAGGTCATGGTGCCATGGAATGAAAGCAACTCAGGCATCTAAAATCAAGTCTGTCTGTCATTGTGGGCATCCTCCAGTGTTAGTGCCTGGGGCAGCAACAAGCAAACAAGCGAGTGCCTGAGTCCAGAAGGGCTGAGATGCTCTCATGAATATCAAAAAGAATCCAGGTGTAAGGCAATTGGAGGCAATTGCCCAGGAGTGATGTGCATGGAAGAGAGTATAACCTACTAGGGGAAAGAAGACTGCAATAGCATCAATGGATTCATTTTTCACTGAGATAAAATGGTACAAGTGGAGAAACTTGACCAAGTAAGGCAAAAGGTTATCAAAGGTTTTCACTAGTTTGAAAACAGCATCTTAGATGTTGTGTATAGCCCAAGTGTGGCCTAGGAAAAAGTAGTCCCTAATCCAGGATAAATGGAAGACCAGGTGAGGAGGCTGACCTGTCTTCCTCAGGAGGATGAAGTTCCTATTTTGAGGCAGAAGTAGACTGCAGAGAAAAGCTTCAGTCCAGAGCTAAAAAGATCAGGAGGCCAGTGGATGGACATAAGGAGGGAGAGAAGAATATACAGGATAGTTTGAGTGAAAGTGACAGTGAGAAACAGGGCTTCCCTCACCTCCTCGCCTAATTCTGAAAGGAGTAAATGTAAAGGCCGAAAGGGGATAAAATGGCCTTAATTTGTAAAGGGGTACATGTTTTCTATATTTGTGGGCCCATCCACATTGCTAGTAAACAATAGAAGAAACATCCTGTACAATATTTTGAGGAGGGGTTACAAAGATAGAACAGCAGATATGGTGCTTGCTTTGAACACAGCCCGTCCTGGATTAATCCTTGGCATCACATCTGTTCCCTGGGCCCTGTCCAGTGTGGTCCCTATGTACAAAGGTGAGGTAAGTCCTGAGCACTGCCAGATGTGAGCTAAAACCAACAACAATAACAACCAAAGTTTACTTGCCACAAAGTTAGAGCTCAAAGTTTAAGCCGAGGAATTTTTGAAGAAAGGGAATTGAATTTAGGAGATGAGTAACACATAGTATCTTCTGGGGCTGGAGCAATAGCACAACAGTTAGGGCATTTGCCTCATATGCAGCTGACCTGGATCCTATCCCCAGCATTTCTTCTGGTCCCCCAAGCCTGGCAAGAGTGATTCCTAGGGCCCGGAGAGATAGCACAGTGGCATTTGCCTTGCAAGCAGCCGATCCAGGACCAAAGGTGGTTGGTTCGAATCCCGGTGTCCCATATGGTCCCCCGTGCCTGCCAGGAGCTATTTCTGAGCAGACAGCCAGGAGTAACCCCTGAGCAACACCGGGTGTGGCCCAAAAACCAAAAATAAAAAAAGAGTGATTCCTGAGAACAAACCAGGAGGAACACAGCTGAGTGTAACCCCCTCCCCCAAAATTTATCTTGGGCACTATAGGGTTTCATGTATACCACACCTCCCACCAGTGTATGCTTTCCTCCTCCCCCATGTTTCTTAATCCCACCCACCTCTCTGCAGTGATATTCTTTCCACTAAGACCATTTTTGTTTCTGTTGTCTTTGGGCACTTGCTTTTTTTTTTTTTCTGTTTCTTTATATCCCGCATGTGAACACAATTATTCTGTATTTGTCCCTCTCCTAACTAATTTCACTCAACTTGATATTCTCCAACTTCATCCACATAGAAGCAAATTGCATATTCTGTATTTTCTTGTTGTTGAGTAGAAGCAAATTGCATATTCTGTATTTTCTTGTTGTTGAGAAGAATCCCATTTATGTATGTATCATAGCTCCTTTATCCTGTCATCTGTTCTTGGGCACTTAAAGTTGTTCCCAGATTTGGACTATTGTGATTGCTGCTGCAATAAACATAGGAGAGCAGATATCTTTTCTGTGTTGTGTTTTTGGGCTCTTTGGTAGGTGCACTTTCAAGCTTTCAAGAGATTTTCAAATTGGATTCTGAGTCACACTAGCAGTTCTAAAGATCTCTCAATGGGATCTGGCACTGATTTTTAATATAAAGTGAGAGACATGTGACTCTTCCTTTCATTTAAACTCTTAGAAGCCATTCAGGATTATGAATTGGCCTAATACCAGGAATGTTGTTTCTCGGGGAGAATGTGGAGGTCTCAGAAGAGGGAGAGAGCCATGGGGAAAGGCTTGCTGGTAGAGCAGTTAAAACACACAAAATATTTGTTGATTATATTAGTGGTCTTAAATGGGCACAGGTTTGGGTGTCCCCAAACAATTACAATAGTAGCATAAAAAATTATTGGTAACAAACCATCATGACAAATATAATAATGTGCACATTTGAAAATCATGTGAACACAGAGACATGAAATAAGCACAAGCCATTGGTAAAATGGTGCCATAGTACTCTATGCATTCATGTATTCATGCAAAATTGCCACAGGCCTTTAATTTGTAAAGAATAAATGTAGTATCTGCAAATTATAATAAAATAAACTTTGTCCCTCCCTGCTGTTATGCAGAATGTAATACTACTAACTTTATTCTCCAAACTCATTTCCAACTCATTATGGTACTCATAAAACAAAGTACCTAGCAGATAAAAGGTTCACTCTCTTTGGGCAGTTATTTGTTATAAATAATAATGATTTTTTTTGTATTCATTATCATTTCTATCTGTTTCATCCAAAAATTCGGCAGATAACTTAAAACAATGATAATAAAAAATAAAGGCTGATGTTTGAAAACTGAAGGCCACTCTAAGTTGAACATTCTATATCACTACAGTATTTCTATGTTTTTCATATTTTACTGTTTATGTCAACCTAAACATTCCAAGGTAATAAAAGAGAAGCATGGTTGGGGGTGGGGGAAATACTGCCCAGGACCAAAGAAAAAGCATATGAACTTACAAGATAAGAGAGCAAGTGCTTATAGAGAAGTGACAGCAAGTTACCCTGAAGAGCTAAGATCATGCAAGATCGGCACTCAACAACATGTCTTTCAAGTTTTGAAATATGATTAGTCCTAGAGTTCTTTTCATAGCCAAAAAGAATAAGTTAATAAAAATTCAAAGGATGAACTACTTCCCTTGTTAGGGTAAAGGATCTAGTAAGTCAAATTTTAACTTAATGTTTATTTTTCATACAGAAAATCTTAGGTGAGACTGAAGTGGAAATATAACAGGTAGGATGCTTGTCTTACATGTAACCAACCTAGGTTTGGTTTCCAGCACCCCTTTTGGCTCCCTGAGCATAACTGAGTGTGATTCCCTATGACCAAAAAAAAAAAAAAAAAAAAGGAGGGCAAGAAAATCCAAGGATCCTTAAGGCTATGCTAAATCTATTCTGCCTGTGCTCTAAAACAAGGCAAGCCTGAATGATAGTGCTTCTGTTTGCAACAAGCTTGTTTAGTAGTTCAGTAACAGTAGATTCAGACCTATCATATAGAAAAAGGGATTCCTTTCAAGTATACACACAGTAGTAGAGCGTTTGCCTTGCTTGTGGCCAACCCTGGATGGACCCAGGTTTGATTCCCAGCATCCTCACCAGGAGTAACACCTGACTGCTGCCAGGTATATTGCTACTCAAGATATTACTTGACTCTGAACAAGTGTCCGAAGATCTCCAGTGATTTTTGTTATTGTACTTCCTAATACAACATTCATTTTGTAACCTATGGGTAAGTCATTTCAACATGCATTTTGGGAACTTGTTTGGAAGGTCTAGCAGGTAGGCCTGGCTACTAGTATACCTTCAGTCAACTTCAACCAAGCACAGCTGGTCTCTACTCAGAAAAAACTATCATCTTTGACCAAGTGAGCAGCAGAAGAAGAGATATACCTGAAACATTGAGAGAAGAAGGAAACAGCACATAGCCAGCAAGATCAACCAAATCCACACTGGCAATCAATGGGGTGACAGAAGTGGCAGCCAAATTGCCCTCACTGTCCAGCAATGCATTTTTGTAAGGTGCTGACTGCCATTGACTATGATTCCTCTAATGGGTCTGGGTAAAATCAATAGAAAATCTGGAAAATATTCACCATTTTAGATGTTGTTCAGAGCATTCATAATTCATGGGAGGTCAAATGTTATTGCCATTAGTAGACGTTGAAAGAATTTGATTCCAGCTCTCCTGAAGAACTTTGAAGAGTTGAAGACTTTCATGGAAGATGAGAATGGCAAAGGAACTAATATTAGAAATGTAACTGAAAATACAGTGCATGGCTATAATTTCATGATAAAACTTGAACAAGAAGTTTCTTCTTGTGAATATACAAGAAAAGTGGTTTCTTGAGATTAAACCTGCTTCTGATAAAGATGTTATGAACATTGTTGAAATGAAAACAAATTATTTATAATAGTGCACATAAATTTAGGATATACAATAGTGGTGAGGTTTGAGGATTGATTCAAAACCCTGTCCCCAACAGCCCTTTCCATTCCTTTGTCGTTGTGGTCATGGTGGTGGTTCCACAGAAATCAAATACTTATTTGTGGTGTTTGTCCACTGGGCCATTTTGCTCATGAACACATTTGGTTGTAGTGAACTAGAAATTGCACATTTTGTTGTGGAACAAGAATTCACACATGGCAGTGCCATAGTGACTGTATTTAAAACACACTTGGAAAGAGGGCTCTCTGCCCATGAGTCTTATGCTAGACCCAACTCTAATGTTCTGTTTTGTTTTGATTGTTTGTTTGTTTTTGGGGTCCCACCCAGCACTCAGAGGTTACTTCTGGCTCTACACTCAGAAATCGCTCCTGGCAGGCTCTGGGGACCATATGGTATGCTGGGATTCGAACCACCGTCCTTCTGCATGCAAGGCAAATGCCTTACCTCCATGCTCTCTCTTTGGCCCCCAACTCTAATGTTGAAAGAAATTCTATGTGCCAAAATAATATCAAATAACAGCATAAGCAAAAAGTAATTTTCAAAAAAGGAAGAGTCTATCAATGAAGCAAACACCAGTATCATCTTATTTTCAGGAATTTCTATTGTCATTTTCCTTTTAGCAGCCCCTGAAATCATCTCTTATCGGCCATTAACATAGAGGTAAGGCCTCTGCACCAGTAAAAATAAAAAATGCAACGTATTGAAGGCCCGGGTGATAGTTTGCATTTTTTTGGCAATAAAACACTTTTAAATTAAGTTATAGACATTTTAGACATCATGTAATTGCACATTTAGTATACTACAGTATAGTATAAACATAATGTTTATGTGCACTGGGAAATCAGAAATTTGTGACTCACTTTACTGCAATATTTGCTTTATTGAGGTAGTCTGAAGCTGAGTCTGCAATCATCCTGAGGTGTGCCTGTGTTTGAATTTGAGAGAATGATGAGAGGGGTAGGCTCCAGTGAGGCTTGACATCAAGTGGGGAAATGTAACTCAGACAGTAAATATTGAGTTTATTGCTACAATATGGGTGATGTAAAATCATCACACCTTCTAAAATCATCAAGAAGTGGGGGAAGCGCACGCGCGCGTGCGTGCGTGCGTGCGTGCGTGCGTGCGTGCGTGTGTGTGTGTGTGTGTGTGTGTGTGTGTGTGTGTTCTTTGGAGAGAATAGTAATATGTGCTGAATTTAGCAACCAGGCTAAATTAGAGCCAAATTAAACCTCTCATATAGAGTTTTGATTTTGCAAGGTAAAAAGAGTTGTGGAGATGAATTGTATTTCTGGTTGTATAATAAAATGAATGTATTTGATACCACTGAATTGTACAAGTAAGGATGGTTAAGATGGCAAATATTATATGCAATTAAAGTTTTTTTAATATGATTTTTATTTTGATCATCGTGGCTTACATATTGTTGACAATATTATTTTAGGTACATATTTACATAAAAGCAAGGGGGATTCCCATCACCAGATTGTCTTTACCTATACCTCCATTTTTGTCCTCCCTCCCATTTCCTCTTCCCTCACCCTCAGGGCGGCTAGAATATGTGGTCCCCTCTGTATCTGACCCACTACCTAGTAGTCTTGCACCTGTTTGGTCTTGATGTCTCCCTTATTTCCCCCTCTAACTGGAGGTAGGACTAGTTAGTTCAAGATGCATGGTTTTGTTTGAAAAAGAGAAAAGAAATAAGCTGGGGTTAGAGACTAATATGCCGAAAATGTGCGGAATCCTTCTAGGGGCTCTCATCAACGCTTTGAGAGATCAAGGAGATAAAGAAGGTGAAACACTCCCCCCGTACCAAAAGAAGTGTCAAATATCCAGTGAGGATTCCGACTATATCGATTAGCACCACAAAAAAACAAGCAAACGAAAAAAAAAAACAAAAAAACAAAGAAAAACAGACAAACAAAAACAAAAACAAAAAAGAAACAAACAAAAACAAATCAAAACAAAAACCGCTATGGTCTTGAAATAAGAAACATGGCATAGCACATAAAGAAAGGAAAGAAAAGAAGAGAAAAAAAAAAAGTATAACTGGGGACAACAATTTCAATAATCACACCCAAACAGAGAAATCTACCAAAGATAGGTAGGTAAATAAAAATAATAATAATAATAATAATAAAAAATGAAGATAAAAAAATAATATATATATAAAAAAATAACCGAGGTTTTGTACTTTTTTTATTTTTGTTTTTTCCCTCCTGCCCTGGCACAGTAAATATTGGGGTCATTCAAAGAGGAATTCACTTGGCCTAAGAAATATGGGGTTTCTCCGTCCTTGGAGTATATTGTCATGGGATCAACTATAGACTCTGCTCAGGATCATTTATTTTCCCGGTGGTGCTTTTGTGGTGTGTGGAAGACTTCTGCCCTGTCCTGTGTGATACAATCAGACCTCTGTGTCTAGAGGTCTCTGTATCTGCACGGATCCTGAGGTGGGACTTATGATGAAGTCAGTCTTTGTGGTTCTTAAGGTTCCGTTCCTTCAGTGTCATTTTAATCCATCTTCTGTGGTTGGAGATCTTGGTCTTTGTGTTGAACCTGGGATGGCACCTAGGATAGCGTCTTTCTTTGTGCTTCCCGAAGCCCCATTCCGTTACAATTGTCTCTGCCAGACCTTTGGAACTGGGGATCATAAGTATTGTGCAGGTCATAGTTCAAACCCTAAACTAGGGCTTTTTTATTGGTCCCAAGATATATACAGTCTGGTCATGGTTCTAGCAGCCAGTCCTCTATAACTCACGATCTTGGCTTTTGGACCTACCAAAGGGTGACAAGTCTTCTGGTTTTGTCTTGTCATTGGCTGGTAAGGTAGGCTAGTCTGTTCTAAGGTCAGGTTGTTCACATTTTCCTCGTTGTCAGGATATCATGTTAGAGCTGGTCCTTGTTGGTGGCCCCACAGTATTAAGGCTGTCCCGGCTGGGATTTGTTTCTTGTAGCTGTTGTGAGGAACTGTGCAGTTTCTATGTCTGGGGTCCAGGGTTCAAGGCTGGATGAATGGTATCTAATCACCTGAAGTCTAAGTTGATTCTACATGACATATTTTCAGGGTAGGAGATATCCCTGTATTGTAAACAACTATGAGTTCTTATCTCTAGTAGACAAGAGCTCTTTTTTTTAATGTAAGATTTCCCCTTTATTTAGTGTGCCTTTGCAGGGAGAAACGGTGCTACCTTATATTGTTGGTGTATTTGGGGGTGGACAGAGGGGATAACAGAATCAGGTCACATACCCAAAAATAATAAAAAAAAAAAAGGAATAAAAATGTATCAGCTCACAAATGTATATGTAGGACAGACATTTAAAAAAAATAACTTAATTAATTTTAAAAAGAATAAAAAAAAAGAAAAGAAAAGAAAAGAAAGGAAATAAAATGAGTTAGCGAAGCTTTTAAGGGACCAAAGTGGTGCAAAAGACTATCTTACATTTGGGGGAAAGCAGGTAAAGCGGTGCTATATTACCGGTCTTATGCCTATGTTGGAAGTACAGTTTTTCCCATTGTCTTTTGGGTTTTTCTTGTGGTGCATAGGTTCCCAGGCATCTTTATATCACACCCCTGACCTTCTTCAGATTGGTAAAAATTTGCGGCAGGGAGGTCTTGGAAGAGTTCTTGCTTTGGGGATACTTTTGGACCTAGGTCCAGTTTCAAGAAACAGTCCACATTAGGGGGAGTTGGTATGGAGGGCCTCACATCATGAGTCCGCAGGGGAGTTGGCTGTCTTTTCTTGCAGGAGACGAGGTGTGGGTTTGACTGGGTGTCCCCTCGCCTGGGTGCTGGGTACTGGTTCGTTGGGTAGGAGGTCGATCTTGATGCCTAATAGATTAAGGACTGAGGGTGAAGAGTTTCAATATGGTGGGAGATCTGGATGGGATTGGGGGGTGAAGGGATAGTTGGATTTCTGGAGGGGAGAAAGGGGAAGGTATATGGGAGGGGTATGAAGGGAGAGAAAAGAGAAAATAGCTTAGAAAGAAAGGGAGAAGAGAAAGGGAAAAAAGCAAAGAGAAGAATAGAAAAGAGAAAAGTGAAAGGGGGAAAAGAGAAAAAAAAATTTTAAAAAGTAGAGCCTGTAGTTTAAGTCTGTACGTCTCAGTTACTGCTTCGGTGGTCTGACTGGTCACGTGCTTCAGTTCCTAAAAGAAGGTGTAACCTAGAGATAAAGTGTATGTCAAAGAGTTTTCTCGGGGCCATCTCGTATTGCAAGCAAGGTATGGTATCTCGCGTGGTATCCCGAGTTGCCGTCTTAGTTTGTCCGCCCTTTGTATCCAAGGGCGCCTGTGAACAGAAAAGCTGAGAGGTTATTTAAAATATAGTAAGATAAAGGCATTAAAACATAGTGTTATGGTATGTTTCCATTGCAGTCAGTGATTTCCCATGGTGTTCTATACTTCTGTTCCTGTATACGATCTCTAAGGGATTATTGTGGGCCTTTGTTGTAGAAGTCTGATTACATACCTGTTCTCTCTATGTTGCTGTTTCTTTTGTTGTTGTTTTCTTTGTGGTATAATGTGTAGTTAAGAGTTCGTGTTGTTCCTTTTTCATGTATTTTGGACACTCCTCCCAAGTATATGTTGACTATTACAGTGTTTGGAGATTCTACCCTGTTAAACCCTTTTATTTCGTTGTTAGGTATTAGTTGTGTATAAAATATATGTTCTAGGTGCTTCAGAATAGTGCTACCATTCTGTGTTTATCTTTTGTCTTCTGACTTACTTCGTTTAACATAACATGATCTAGGTCCATCCACGTTGCTGCAAAGTCTGTGATTGTATCATTTCTGACTGCCATGTAGTATTCCATTGTGTATATATACCACATCTTAATGATCCATTCATCTGTTGTTGGACATCGAGGTTGGTTCCAAGATTTGGCTATTATACTGAGTGCTGCGATAAATAGTGGGGTGCATACATATTTTGGAATGAATGTCCTTTCAATTTGGGGGTATATGCCTAGGAGCGCAATTGCTGGGTCAAATGGCAGCTCAATTCTGAGTTCTTTGAGCACTCTCCAGACTTTTCTCCATAGGTGTTGAACTAGGGGGCATTCCCACCAGCAGTGGATGAGAGTTCCTTTCATACCGCATCCCTGCCAACAAAGGTTGTTTCCATTATTTTTGATGTGAGCCATCCTCACTGGTGTAAGGTGGTATCTCATTGTTGTCTTGATTTGGATCTCCCTGATAATAAGTGAAGGTGAGCATGTTTTCATGTGTTTGTTGGCCATCCTTCTGTCTTCCTCAGAGAAGTGTCTATTCATTTCATCTCCCCATTTTTTTATGGCTTTATTTGGTTTTGGGGGGCTCAGCTTTCTGAGCGCTTTGTATGTTCTAGATAACAGCCCTTTATCTGATATATCGAGTGAAAAGATTTTTTCCCATTCTGTTAACTGTCTTTTTGCGTTAAGTAGGGTTTCTTTTGCCATGCAAAAGCTTTTTAGTTTGATGTAGTCCCATTTGTTTATATTTGATGCTAACGTTATTGCCATTGGTGCTCCATTCTCAAAGACCTTTTTGATATATAGGTCTTCGAGTGTTCTGCCTATTTTATTCTCGATGAACTTTATAGATTCGGGTCTGATTTCAAGGTCTTTGATCCATTTTGAGTTAACTTTTGTATAAGGGGTGAGGTATGGGTCAATCTTCACTTTCGTACATGTGGTTTTTCCAGTTGTACCAACACCATTTGTTGAATAGACTTCCTTTGTTCCACTTCAGATCCTTGCCTCTTTTGTCAAATATTATTTGGCTGTATATTTTGGGGTTTATGTCTGGGAATTCTGTTCTGACCCACTGGTCTGAGGTCCTGTTTCTGTTCCAGTACCATGCTGTTTTGATTACTATAGCTTTATAGTATAGTTTCAAGTTAGGTAAGGAGATGCCTCCCAGCTTTTTGTTTTTCAGTATGTGTTTGGCTATCCTGGGTCTTTTGTGGTTCCAGATAAATTTTGTGACTGATTGTTCTATTTCTTTAAAGAATGGTGTCTGGATTTGGATAGGGATTGCATTAAATCTATATAGTAGTTTGGGTAGGATAGTCATTTTGATTATGTTAATTCTACCTATCCATGAGCATGGGATGTTCTTCCATTTCTTTAGATCATCTTCAATTTCTTTCTGAAGCGTTTTGAAGTTTTCCTGGTATAGATCTTTCACTTCCCTTGTAAGGTTGATTCCTAGGTACCTGATATTTTTTGATACTATTTTAAATGGTATTGTATTTTTAATCTCTCTCTCCTCGACTTCGTTGTTTGTATATAGAAACGCTACTGTCGTTTCTGTATTGACTTTGTATCCAGCCACTTTGCTGTATTGGTTAATTGTTTCTAGGAGTTTTACTGTGGACTCTTTGGTGTTTTCGATGTATATCATCATATCATCTGCAAATAGAGATAGTTTGTGTTCCTCTTTCCCAATTTGGATTCCTTTGATTCCCTTCTCTTGTCGAATTGCTATTGCTAGGACTTCTAAGGTTATATTGAAT
Source organism: Suncus etruscus (assembly GCF_024139225.1). Taxonomy (NCBI): domain Eukaryota; kingdom Metazoa; phylum Chordata; class Mammalia; order Eulipotyphla; family Soricidae; genus Suncus; species Suncus etruscus. The sequence goes on along the minus strand of NC_064859.1, from coordinate 41,923,057 downwards.
AAGAGTGGAGAGAGTGGACAGCCTTGCCTAGTTCCTGACCTTAGTGGGAATGCTTCTAGTTTCTCGCCATTAAGTATAATGTTGGCTGTAGGCTTTTCATAAATAGCTGTAACTATCTTGAGGAAGGTTCCTTCTAACCCTATTTTGCTGAGTGTCTTTAACATGAAAGGGTGTTGGATTTTGTCAAACGCCTTCTCTGCATCGATTGATATGATCATGTGGTTTTTGTTTTTCTTGTTGTTGATGTGATGTATAATGTTGATTGATTTGCGTATGTTGAACCAACCTTGCATTCCTGGTATGAATCCCACTTGGTCATGATGTATGATCTTTTTGATGAAGAGCTGGATTCGGTTTGCTAAGATTTTGTTGAGTATCTTTGCATCTATGTTCATTAGTGCGATTGGTCTATAGTTTTCTTTCTTAGTGGTGTCTTTGCCATCTTTGGGGATGAGTGTGATATTTGCCTCATAGAAGGAGTTAGGAAGGATTCCTGATTTTTCTATGGTTTGGAAGAGCCTATGAAAAAGTGGTAGTAAATCTTCTCGGAATGTTTGGTAGAATTCACCTGTAAATCTGTCTGGGCCTGGGCTTTTGTTCTTAGGGAGTTTTTTAATTACATCTTCAATTTCCTCTGAGGTGATTGGTCTGTTTAGGCTTTCTAGTTCTTCTTTGTCCAGTCTTGGAAGAGGGTTTTTCTCCAGGAATCTGTCGATTTCTCCTGGGTTCTCTATCCTAGCTGAGTAGAGTTGCTCATAATATGATCTCATGATATGTTGTATTTCTTGGGGTTCTGTTGTAATCTCTCCCCTTTCATTTGTGATCCTACTGATTTGGGTGTTTTCCCTCTTTTTTTTGGTGAGTTTTGCCAGTGGTTTGTCTATCTTGTTTATTTTTTCGAAAAACCAACTTCTGGTCTCATTGATTTTTTGTATTGTTTTCTTAGTTTCTATGCTGTTTATTTCTGCTCTGGTTTTTATTATTTCTTGCCTTATGGTTGTGGTTGGGTTTCTCTGTTGCTGTTGTTCCAATTCTTTGAGGTGATCTTTTAAACTGTTGGTTTTGTTATTTTCCTGTTTCTTGACATAGGCCTGTATTGCTATGAGTTTCCCCCTAATTACTGCTTTTGCTGTGTCCCATAAATTTTGACATGTTGTCTCTTCATTATCATTTGTCTCAAGGAATCTTTTTATTTCTTCCTTGAGTTGCTCTTTGATCCAGCTGTTGTTGAGCAGCATGTTGTTTAATCTCCAGGTATTAGTTTTTCTCCATTGCTTCTTCTTGACCCCAATTTTGAGCTCTGTTGCATAGTGATCTGAAAGGGTACTTCTAATGATCCTTACCTTCATGGTCTTATATAGGTTGGCTTTGTTTCCTAAGACATGGTCTATTCTGGAGAAGGTTCCATGTGGACTTGAGAAGAATGTGTATTCTGTTTTCTGAGGGTGGAGGGCTCTATATAAGTCTATTAGTCCTAAATCTTCTAATTTTTCATTCAGAGCTCTTATTTCTTTGCTATTTTTCTGTTTGGTGGATCTGTCCAGTGGTGAAAGTGGAGTATTGAGGTCCCCTACTATTATCACATTTCCCTTCATGTGTTTCTCCAGGTTTACGAGCAGTTGCCTCACATATTTTGCTGACTCTACATTAGGTGCATAGATATTGACCAGGGTTAGTGTTTCTTGATCTAGTGTTCCCCTGATCAGTAAGTAGTGACCCTCTTTATCTCTGATCACTTTCTTGAGATTGAAAGTGATTTGGTCTGATATAAGAATGGCTGTCCCTGCTCTTTTTTGTTTTCCATTGGCTTGAATAATTACTTTCCATCCTTTTATTCTAAGCCTATGCTTGTCCTGTAGCTGTAGGTGTGTTTCTTGTAGACAGCAGAAGTCCGGTTTATTTTTCCTAATCCAGTTCTCTACTATGCATCTTTTAATTGGAGAGTTTAGGCCATTAACATTTAGGGAGATTATTGAGAGAGAGGACTGTTGTGCAGTTGTGTTGTGTAGGGTGGTTTTTGTTACAATCGGGGGTTTGGATTGTGTAATTCATCTCTGAGTAGGTCGTTTAGGATCAGTTTTGTTTGCACAAATAGCTCTAGTTCGGTCTTGTTTGAGAATGTTTTTAGTCTGTCCTCCCATATGAATGATAGTTTTGCTGGGTATTGGACTCTAGGTTGGAAGTTTCTTTCATTCAGTCATTTAAATATGTTATTCCACTGTCTTCTTGCTTGAATTATTTCGACTGGGAGATCTGGTTTGATTCTTATGTCCCTACCTTTGTATTTGAGGTTTTTGTTCTCTCTTATTGCTTTAAGAAGTTCCTCTTTCTCTTTGTTTTTTGCCATTTGGATTACTATATGTCTTGGTGTTGGTTTATTGGGGTCTATTTTATTAGGGACCCTCTTGATCTCCTGTATTTGCCCTGAAGTTTCATTCCAGAGGGTGGGGAAGTTCTCTGCTATTATCTCTCTGACTACTTGTTCTTCCCCTTTCCCTATTTCCTCCCCTTCTGGTATACCCACGATTCTTAGATTGTTTCTTTTGTCCTTGTTCATTAGGTACTGGACTTTTCCTTCCAGTGCTTTGCCTTTTATTTCTTTGTTGGTTTCTTGTTCATTTTTTGTTTGCAGTTTTCCTTCGAGTTCTTCAATGTGTTTCTCCAACTCTGTGTTTCTGCTAGTAAGGCTCGTTACTTTGTCTGTTAATTCCTTCACTTCTTTTTGTATGGACTCTCTCATGCTCTTTAACATTTCTTCTTTAATTTGGCTTATTCGTTCATCCATAGCTATCTTATATTCTGTAGCTAAGGTTTCTCTCATTTCTTTTATTAATTCTTGCATTTCCTTCCTCATTGCTGCTTTTAGTTCGCCTTCCCAGGGATCTGTGCGTTTTGGCGGACTTGGAAACTTGTTAGGGTTTGTCTCAGTATCTTCAGAAATTAGGGTTCTCTTTGATTTACCCATATTTTTTTGTATTTATTGGTGTGCTTTGGAGTGCTGTTCCTTCCGATTTCAGCCTGTTTTGATCCCCTGTTGTGTGGGAATGGGTCTCCTCCCTGAGGGTGGATCTAGAGGTACTGTTGGGAGAGCTTGCTGAGGTTTGGCTCCTCCTTGCTCTTTCTGTGGCCTGATTTCTTGCTTTGCCCTATTGTTGTCAGCTAGTGCTGAGAGGCAGCAAAAGCCCAGCGGGGGGCGGGGCAGAACCGGCGTGGGTGGGCGGGGCGCTTCAGGGGCAGGGCACGGGCCGCGTGGGTGGGCGGAGCCTCCCTAGCCTCTGGAGGCCAGAGAAACGCTGCGGGGGCGGGGCAGACCCATGCGGGCCGCGTGTGTGTGCGGAGTCTCCCTAGCCTCTGGAGGCCAGAGAAATGCTGCGGGGGCGAGGCGGACCGTTCGCGCGGGCCGCATGTGTGGGCGGAGCCTCCCTAGCCTCTGGAGGCCAGAGAAACGCTGCGGGGGTGGGGCGGACCGTTCGCGTGGGCCGCGTGTGTGGGCGGAGCCTCCCTAGCCTCTGGAGGCCAGAGAAACGCTGCGGGGGCGGGGCGGACCGTTCGCGTGGGTGGGCGGAGCCTCCCTACCTTTTGGAAGCCAGGGGAAACGCTGCGGGGGCGGGGCGGATCGAGCAGGCTCAATTAAAGTTTTTTACAATGAAGCAAGGAAAGCCTCTTTAACAAATGGTGTTGGAGCAACTGGTCAGCCACTTGCGAAACAATGAACTCAGACCTCCATCTAACACCATGCACAAAGGTCAAAGCCAAATGGATTAAAGACCTGGATATCAGACACGAAACCTTAAGGTATATTGAACATGTAGGTAAAACACTCCATGACATTGAGACTAAAGGCATCTTCAAGGCAGAAACAGCACTCTCCATACAAGTGGAAACAGAGATAAACAGATGGGACTATATTAAACTGAGAAGCTTCTGCACCTCAAAGAAAATAGCGCTTAGAATACAAAAGCCACCCACTGATTGGGAGAAAATATTCACCCAAGACCCGTCAGACAAGGGACTAATACCTAAGATATACAAGTTACTGACAGAACTTAACAAGAAAAATAATCTAACCCCATCAAAAAATGGGGAAAAGAAATGAATAAAACAATTTCTCAAAGAAGAAATACAAACGGCCAAAAGGCACATGAAAAAAATGGCCCACATCACTAATTATCAGTGAGATTCAAATCAAAACAACAATGAGGTACCATCTCACATCAAAGATACTGGCACACATCACAAAGAACAATAAGTGCTGGCGAGGATGTGGGAAGAAAAGAACTCTCATTCACTGCTGGTGGGAATGCTGCCTAGTCCAGCCCTTATGGAAAACAATATGGAAATTCCTCAAAAAAATGGAAATTGAGCTCCCATATAATTCAGCTATACCACTCCTAGGGATATACCCTAGGAACACAAAAACAAAATACAAAAATCCCTTCCTCACACCTATATTCATCACAGTACTAGCACATAGCCAGACTCCAGAAACAACCAAGATGCCCTTCAACAGATCAATGGCTAAAAAAAAACTGTTTCTTTCTATGGCTAAAGATACATATACACAATGGAATATTAAGCAGCCATCAGGAGAGATGAATTCATGAAATATTCCTATACATGGATGGTCATGAAAACTATTATGCTGAGTAAAATAAGTCAGAGGGAGAGAGACAGACACAAAAATAGTCTCACTTAAGAAAAATAAAAGGCATTATTGTAATAATGCCCAGAGATGAGGACCAGAAGGACTGACTCTTGATATGAAGCTCACCTCAAGGAGGAGTGAGAACACTAACAACTACCATGACAACGTTAATGAGTGAGAGAAGTCGAATGCCTGTGTTGAATACAGACAGAGTGGGTGGGTGGAGGGATATGGGGTGAATTGGTAGTGGGAATGTTGCACATGTGAAAGGGGGTGTTCTTTTTGTGACCAAAATCCAGCTACAGTCATATTTGTATGTAATCATGGTGTTTAAATAAAAGAAAGAAAGAAAGAAAGAAAATCAAGCTGAAAAAAAAAAAAAGGATGAATTGGCCATGAGATTATTTTGGTTTCAGTTGCAGACCCAGAAAAGTCTAACCTTATTTGTTCTAGAACTGACTACCTTTTGGAAGGTAAACAATTTAGGGCTGTTAAAAAGAATTTCCTGCCAGCTATTCACAAAAGAGAGTAATACATATTACACTTTCCTGAAAAAAATAATAAAGTTTTTTACACTATGACATACTAATAGTACACTCATTTCCACAATTAAATTTCTCCAAACAAACCTAGGACCTAGGTGTTAATCAATGGAGAAAAAAACAAACACATAAACTGAGATTCAGAGAACTTATCTCTATTGTCCTGTTATCACAGTATGAATGCTATGTCTTCCCCATCATGGCTGCCTGCAGCCTGAGTAAAGGCCTCTAGAGTAAAGGCCCAGCCCACAGGGCAGTCAATGGTCAGACCCAACAGGACAATGTGATAGATTTCTCTTGAGTTTGGGTACTCACCTCATACCATATGCCTGGTCTACAACCCTGGCCAAAAGTAATGCAAAAAGGCAAGCCATTTTAGAAGGAAGAAAGAGATGCAAATTGAATTCCAACTCACTCAGAGTCAATTAAGCAAACTGTGTTACTTATTTTTGCTTTGTATTGGGGCTTTATCCAGCAGTACTCACGGCTTCTTTCCAGCTCTGCATTCAGGGATCACACCTGGCAGTGCACAAGGGACCATTTGTAGTATTGGGGGCTGAACTTGGTTTGTTCATGTGCAAGGCAAGTGTCCTACTTGCTGTACTATCACTCAGGTCCCACAGGTTGTATTTTTAAAACAATTTAAAGTTTATTTTCTCTTCTGTAAAATTGGTAGACCAGAACCCATTTTATGAGAGTTCAGAGAAATGGAAATGATGCAGTTCAAGGTCCAATAGACAACTGTAAGTGGAAATTACTATTAGTAGTAGTATCATTATTATTATTATAGACCCTGCAATGAAACTACTCATAATTCTTAGAGGGAGAAGATAATTTAATTCCACATCTTCCTGTGTACTGGAAAGAGTGAGGTCAGAAGCATTTGGGTCACCATTAAGATCTTAGGATCAGCCATGAGTTATGGTAGAATTAGAAGTGGAAACTCAGTAAGTGAAAAACTACTTTTCCACCTCCATGCATTAAAAAAAACATGACTACAAGAAGGACTTCTATAAAGCACCAAACTGTGTGGGAGAAAACAACCAATTCTAAGACCCATCAAGAAGAGTCAGACCATATAAAAGGTTAGGACTTAATTGGAACTTGAAAGAGCAAAACTCTAATCAGCACAGAGGCCTATATTGAGTTCATATTCCAGTAGAGAAAAAAAATAGTAGCCAAAAAAATAGCTAAACAATACAGTAGTGGCATTAGTAAATAGTATGTGAGGAGGTTAATAATGCTGTTTTGTGTTGTGGGAGTGGGGGATTTACATCTGAATGGGGGATGGGAAATTCCTAGCAGCAGATGGGAAGGGCTGTATTTGCGTATTAGATGAGCTTGTCACAGAAACTTTAAGCAGATGTGAAGGAGATAAGTGATAATGTGATAAGCCTGAATACTCTCCAGTGGACAAAATTATGTCAAAGACAATTCAGTGAATGGTGGTGATGGTTTTGATGAAGGTAAAGATCAAAATGAGAACCCACATTTGTTGCATTTACTTTAAGGCAGGAATATACTCTCTTCTCCAGAATTTTATTCAGTAGCCACAAAACCTTTGTTATAGACCAGGGTTGGGAGAAGGGGCAGGATAGGCCATGATGGTGGTGACAATGCCAAGCTCTATCCAGGTTTCCCATCACTGCATGTAGCTTGTACATTAAAAATGTGTCTCTCAAGACCAAAGCCATACATAGTACAGCAGGTTGGGCATTTGCCTTGCATGCACTGACCTGGTTTTGATTCCTGACATCCCATGTGGTCTTCTGAGAGCCACCAGGAGTGATTCCTGAGCTCAAAGCCAGGAGTTACCCCTCAGCATAGTCATATGTGGTCCGAAAACAAACAAAAATTTGACCCTCTCTTGGCTTTACTTTTCTAACTGGTCACCTGATAAAAAAAAATTCACACGTTTATGCATTCCATTTCTCTAACACTTGACTCAGTTAAGTCTCAGTCATATGATTTCATTCAATGAAGATAATCTTTTTCCCTTCCTTTCTTTTTGTTTTATGTTATTTTGTTTTGTATTCACAACTGCAGTGCTCAGGGCTTAATCTTGGCTCTGTATTCAGGAATCAAAAGAAATGTTGGGATCCAACTCAGCTACATGTCAAGCACAACTAAAATTTTGCTTTGGCCTAGAGTCATTTTTTAAGGTTTGAAAATTATCACCTAGCATCTATGTCTACCAAGTGATCAACTACCAGAGCATCAGGCCTGGTTACATAAAAGAAGCTCTTTTTCTTTTGTACATTCTCAAAATTTATTAATTGTACATTTTTATATACTTTATTTAAACACTGTGGTTACAAATTGTTAATGTATGAGTTTCAGTCAAAGAATGTATACCACCTTTCACCAGTGCACATTTTCCACCACTGATGTCCCCAGTTTCCCTCCCACCCACCCTTCCCAGGCATTTTACTTCTCTCTATTGCTTTCATTTTTGACACTGTGGTTTACAATATTGCTCATGAATGAGTACTATCACTTTATCCCCTTTTAGCACCCAGTTCTTGTCACTAAAACTGATCACTTGTTCAGAGTGATCAGTTCCAACTATAACTGTCACAGTGGACTGTTCATTACCCTAACTGCATTCACCCCTATTTGAGACAAGTTTCTTACCATGGAATGGTCCTCCTGATCCTCTTCTTTATTGTCTCTAGATATTACCATACTATCTTTTATTTTTCTGATATCCCACAAATGAGTGAGATTATAAAAGAAGATCTTTTTTTTTTTTTGCAGGAAAAAGTTGATCCCAATTGTTTTAATTCAAAGATACCTGTGTGATACAATGGAATTTATCTTTTTATAAGACTTTGACCCCCTTGGAGTATAATATAAAATTTAATCTATTTTTACTTTATATCTTGCTATTTTTTCAGTAGTTAATTTCCTTTGTAAATATAATTAAAAGAAAGAATGTCAGTTTCAAATTCTTTAAGAATACCTGCTTATTGGGGCCGGAGCTGTGGTGCAAGCAGTAGGGTGTTTGCCTTGCACACTCTAACCTAAAATGTACCGCAGTTCGATCCCAGTGTCCCATATGGTTCCCCAGCCAGAAGCAATTTCTTTTTTTTAATATAATTTTTATTTTGATCGTAGTGGTTTACATATTGTTGACAATAATATTATGGGTACATATTTACATAAAATCAGGGGGGTTCCCATCACCGATTTGTCCTCCCTACCCCTCCGTGTTCGTCCTACCTCTCATATCCTCCTCTCTCACCCCCCGGGGCTGCGAGAATATGTGGTCCCCTCTGTACCTAGCTTACTACTTAGAAGTCTTGGTCTTGGTGCCTCCCTTATTTCCCCCTCTAACTGGGAGGAAGAACTACGTAGTTCAAGTTATGTGGTTTTATTTGAAGAAGAGAAAAGTAGTAAACTGGGGTAAAAGTCTAATATACTGAAAATGGACGGAATCCTTCTAGAGGCTCTCATCGTCGGTTTGAGAGATGAAGAAGGAAAAATAAGGTGAAACACCCCAACAGCACAAAAAGAATTGTCAAATATCCAATGAGCACTCCAGTGATAACGATAGGCACCCAAAAAAAAGCCATGGTTTTGAGTTAAAAAAAAACATGGCAGAGCACCTAAAGAAAGAAAAGAAGAGAAAAAAAAACAACAAAAACAATATAAATATAAATGGGGACAACAACTTTAATAATCATACCAAAACAAAGAAATCGACAAAAAGTAGATAGGTAAATAAAAATAAAAATAATAATAATAATAAATGAAGAAAAGAAAATAATAATATGTAAAAGATAAAAAATGTTTTGTGCTTTTTGCCTTTTTTTTTCCCCTCCTGCACTGGCACAGTAAATATTGAGGTCATTCGAAAAGGAATTCACTTGGCCTAAGCGCTATGGGGTTTCTCCACCCTTGGTGTATATTGTCACAGGATTAACTATAGACTCCGTTCAGGTTCATTTACTCTACGGGTGGTGCTTTCGTGGTTTTTGGAAAACTTCTGCTCCATCCTGGGTGATGAGATAAGACCTCTGTATCTAGAGATCTCAGTATCTGCACAGGTCCATGTGTGGGACTAATGATGAAGTCTTTCTTTGTGGTTCTAGAAGTTCTGTTCCCTTAGTGTCATTTTAATTCATCTCCTGTGGTTGGTGGTCTTGGTCTTTGCACTGATCCTGGGATGGAACCTAGGATAGCGTCTTTCACTGTGTTTCCAGAAACCCCATTTCGTTGGATTGTCTCTGCCGGACCTTTGGAACTGGGAATCATGGTTGTTGTGCGGGTCATATTTCAAACCCTAGACTAGGGCTTTTTTTTTTATTCGTCTCAAGATATATTCAGTCCAGTCATGGTTCTAGCAGCCAATCATCTGTAAATCGTGGTCTTGGCTTTCGGACTGACCAAAGGGTGACAAGTCTTCTGATTTTGTCCTATCCTTAGCTGGTGAGGTAGGATAATCTGTTCTTAGGTCAAGTTGTTCCCATTTTCTTTGTTGTCAGGATATCATATTAGAGCTGGCACTTGTTGGTGGCCCAGCGGTATTAAGGATGTCCCGGATGGGGTTTGTTTCCTGTAGCTGTTGTAAAGAACTGTGTCGATTCTATGTCTGGGATCCAGGGTTCAAGACTGGACGGATGGTGTCTAATCACCTGAGGTCTAAGTTGGGTCCACGTGACATATTTTCAAGGTGGAAGATATCCATGTATTATAAACAAGTATGAGTTCTTATCTCTAGTAGATAAGAGCTTTTTTTTATGTGTAAGATTTCCCCTTTTTTTAGTGTGCCTTTGCAGGGAGAAATGGTACTACTTTGTATTGTCAGTGCATTTGTGGGTGGACAGAGAAAACAGAAACAGGTCACACATCCAAACAAAATAAAAATAGGAATAAAAGTATATGTGCTCACATATGTATATGTAAAACAAACATTTAGAAAAAAATGAATTAACAAAATAATTAAAGGAACCATGTGATGTCTGAGACTACCTTACTTTTGGGGAAAAACAGGTAAAGAGGTGGTGCAATACCGGTCTTATACTTATGTTGGAAGTATAGGTTTCCCCATTGTCTTTTGGGATTTTCTTGTGGTGTGTGGGTTCCCAGGCACCTTTCCTTTATTCCCCCTGACCTTCTTGAGATTGGCAAAGGATTTGCGGCAGGGAGGTCTTGGAAGAGTTCTTGCATTGGGGATATTTTTGGAGCTAAGCCCGGTTTCAAGTAACAGTCCATGGTAGGGGGATTTGGTAGGGAGGGCCGTGCAGCATGAGTCCGCCGGGGAGTTGGTTGCCTTTTCTTGCAGGGGGGTGGGGGGGGGCAAGGTGTAGGTTTGACTGGGTGTCCCTTCGCTTGGGTGCTGGGTACTGGTTCGTTGGGGTAGGAGGTCAGTCTTGGGGGCCGGGCGGTGGCGCTGGAGGTAAGGTGTCTGCCTTGCAAGCGCTAGCTTAGGACGGACCGCGGTTCGATCCCCCGGCGTCCCATATGGTCCCACAAGAAGCCAGGAGCAACTTCTGAGCGCATAGCCAGGAGTAACCCTGAGCGTCACAGGGTGTGGCCCCCCCCAAAAAAAACCAAAAAAAAAAAAAAAAAAAAAAGGAGGTCAGTCTTGATTCCTAATGAATTAAGAACTAAGGGTGAAGAGTTTTAATACGGTGGGAGGTCTGGATGGGAATGAGGGGTAAAGGGATTGTTGGATTTCCAAAGTGGAGAAAGGGGAAACTATATGGAAGGGGTAGGGAAGAAGAAAAGAGAAAATACATTAGAGGGCCCGGAGAGATAGCACAGTGGCATTTGCCTTGCAAGCAGCAGATCCAGGACCAAAGGTGGTTGGTTCAAATCCTGGTGTCCCATATGGTCCCCCGTGCCTGCCAGGAGCTATTTCTGAACTGACAGCCAGGAGTAACCCCTGAGCACCGCCGGGTGTGGCCCAAAAACCAAAAAAAGAAAAGAAAAAAAGAAAATACATTAGAAAGAAAGGGAGAAGAGAAAAGAAAAAAAGTAAAGAGAAGAAATGAAAAAGAAAATAGAAAGTAGTGAGAGGAGAGGAGAAAATAGCAAGGGAATGCTAGTTTGCTTGAATGTGTTCGATGAGTAGGGCCTGTAGTATAAGTCTGTACGTCACAGTTCCTGCTTCGGTGGTCTGACTGGTCACATGCTTCAAATCCTAAAAGAAGGTATAACCTAGAGATAAAGTGTATGTTAAAGAGTTTTCTCGGGACCTTCTCGTAGTGCAAGCTAGGTATGGTATCTCGTGTGACTGAGCCCCGAGATGCCATCTTAGTTTGTCCACCCTTTGTATCCAAGAATACTTGTGAACAGAAAAGCTGAGAGGTTATTTTAAATATAGTAAGATTAAGACATTAAAACATAGTGTTATTGGATGTTTCCTTTGGAGACAGTGATTTCCCGTGGTATACTTTACCTGTGGTCCTGTATAAGATCCCTAAGGGATTATTATGGGCCTTTGTAGTAGAAGGCTGATTACTTACCTGTTCTCTCTATTCTGCTGTTTCTACTGTTGCTGGTTTCTTTGTGGTATAATGTGTAGTCAAGTCCTTTTTCATGTATTTTGGGCACTGCTCCCGAGTATACGTTGAGTATTACCGTGTTTGGAGTTTCTACCCTGTTATACCCTGTTATTTGATTGTTGAGTATTAGTTGTATATAAGGTGTATGTTCTAGGTGCTTCAGAATAGTGCTATCATTCTGTGTATATCTTTTGTCTTCTGACTTACTTCATTTAACATAATATGTTCTAGGTCCATCCATGTTGCTGCAAAGTCTGTGATTGTGGGCTATGTGAAAGAGGAAGAATTGGAATCCAGAGAAAAGAAATTCTTAGACAGTGAGAAGTAGCTTGGAGTAAGAGAATAATAGACAAAAAGAAGTGAGCCAAAGTCTGGGTTCTGAAAGGCCCCTGAGGGTGCCATCTACCATAGCTGTGGCCCACATAGCCACCATCTCCCCACAATGGCAACAGTGATCCAAAGCAGAGCTTCCTGGGACGATCACCTCTATTTCAGAAAAGAAATCACTCAGCACCAAACAGAAGGCAACCTCCATAATTGCATTTCAGATTATCATTGCCCTCTGGGTCACTCAAGTGTCCTCACTCGGCCAGGGCTAGGGGGAATAGGCCATATGAAGAAGGAAACACTGGTCTATAATGTATGGGAGGCCTTCAGCTAGCCTGGACGATCTCTGGAGGGACAGAATAAATACAGGTATGGCTTCTGTCTACAAATGCATGTTGAGTCCTAAAGAATCAGGCAGCGAACAAAGCAAATATGCTTACCCTTTGGGTGCTTGCTATCAAGTAGCAAAGACAGAACTCCAATAATCACACTGTCAATAAGTGATGACAGAATCATCATTGTATCAGCCACTGAAATGGGTGCTCTAATAGACAAGGCCAGACAACATCAGAAGAAAATGAAACACAAAGCTAGAGGTTTGCAGGAGACATCTAGAGAGGTGTGCTTTGAGAGTAGGAGGAAGGGAAGATTTGTTTCCAATAGAAAATTGTGACAGGAAGGGCATGAAGAAAGATAATAATAAAAGCCAATCTGAGAGCTGGCTCCAAAGGCCCAATCAGAAATAGGGTGGCAGGGACATAGCTGCATCTTTATTCACCTAATTCTCACTAAAGGGACACAGAGAAGCCTCAGTTGCCATGCCAGGCCTCAAGACCCATGTCATCTAGAAAAGCAAGGTCCCCAGTAACTGCCAGCAGCAGATGAGGGCACTTCATTTGCTCCACAGGAATGTCATATGGTAGTCCTGAGTGCCCATTGGGGGTACATCTTTTATCAGTAAGCCACTCTCTGTGTCATGCCAGGCAGCTCTGCAAACAATAGTAACCTGGCAACTGGGACCCAAACGTGTGTGAGCTGTGACAGTTGTTTAAGTGATGACATCAAAAATATTTCCACTCCTGCAGGCACAAAGACCACTTGAAAAGCCAAGTCTCAGTGGCTCAGGAGGGGAGCGGTGGGGACAGAAGGTGGACAGAATCCAGTGATTTACTGTCTCAAGTGGAAAAGGGAGGGGGAGCCAGTGACAACTATCTCCTCCCTAGAGAAAAGACTAGCAAGCACAAAGACAAGTTTAAACCCAGATCACTGCTGGAAATGTTTGGGGCTGGGGGGCTTCTTAGGCAGAGGTTTTCATTAGCTTCTGTTGGAATTTATACTTCCACAGCTTTTCTCAACAGTAGACCCTGTCAGATATGTGTGGTAAATGATAATCATTCTTTGGAACTACCTATTAACAGCGTCTTCCAAACACCCCAGAGAGAGAAACATCATTTTGCAGGAGCTTTGTGAAGGCTTGCCTTGGTTGCTTGAGACAAGAGCCACTGGGAGTTCTTTTCTGAATCTGGGACCAAGTTATCATCCTTCATCCACCTAGGCCAGTTCTGCTCAATAGCAGAATATAATGTGAGCAAAAAGGCAAGGCATATGTCATTTAAAATGTTGGAGTAGGGGGCTGAAGCGATAGCACAGAGGTAGACTGTTTGCCTTGCACACAGCCAATACAGGACAGACCCCAGTTCAATTTCCAGAATTTCATATGATCCCCCAAGCCTGCCAGAAGTTATTTCAGAGCACAGAGCCAGGAGTAACCCCTTAATGCTGCTGGGTGTGGCCCAAAACCTAAAAATATAAAAAATAAATAAAATGTTGGAGTAGCTACATTTTATTTTATTTACCTGTAGTTATTTGTTTGTTTGTTTGTTTGTTTTTGGGTTTTGGGTTTTGGTCCACACCCGGTAATGCTCAGGGGTTCCTCCTGGCTATGCGCTCAGAAGTCACTCCTGCTTGGGGGACCATATGGGACGCCAGGGGATCGAACCAAGGTCCATCCTAGGCTAGCATTGGCAAGGCAGACACCTTACCTCTAGCGCCACTGCCCCAGCCCCGGAGTAGCTACATTTTAAATAAAAGAAACATGTGACATATGTCTTGAGGGTCAGGGCCTCCCCAAGCAGAGGGACCCAGGGACCGAAGAGGCCCATAGATAATCACCCTCCTCTCAGTGATTCTTGGACAAACAGGTCAGAAGTTTAATGTAAGGGTCCAGTAAGGCAGAACATTGAGGATAACCCAGGCCCAGGCCAAATATAGTAATGCTTATGGGACCCAAGCAGGGTGAGCCACATGCAAGGCCAGTGCTTTAACCCCTAAACTACTTCCCAGTCCCAAAAATGCATTTTAATAATATGTATCACTGTATTGATTCCTGTATCATCAAGCCAACAGAAACTCATTAGCCAAAGTATCCATCCATGAGTTTGTTGTAGTCTGTGGGTGTGGGTGTGGTGTGTACCATCTTCCACATTTACTGTGTATTTTCCACTGACAGCACAGTTCCTTTCCAATAGTACACACATCCAGACTCATTAACCATGTGTTACTGGGACTGGCACATGAACAGACCTTGATGGTTTCTTATTATCAGGCAATAATGATTTCTTCTCCTAGATTACATTTTTGCACGCTACATGGATATGTGACTAACAATTTCCTGTTGAATTGACAATTTCTTCTGCTGAAAAAGATGACCCAAGAGTCCCTGAATTTGCTACTATCCTCACAATGCAGTCACCAATGCTCAATAACATCTGTCTACTTTAAAACATCCCCATTTTTGATTATCTTCATTTTTTTCTTATAAAGCTTTCTTTATTGAGTGATAAACCTCTCCAAAAATTAGGCGTGTGCACCAGCCCTGAGCATGATTATCTTTTTTTTTTTTTACCTCAGCTGTAGTCAGTCTATTGTCTCATATATTCATTCACAATTCAGATATGTCCTTCATCACTGGGTCTGGCCCTTCCAGTAGACCAGGGGTCTCAAACTTGTGGCCCGCAGGCCATTTGCAGCCCTTCATACAACATTTTGTAGCCCACGGCAGGCCTTCAAATATTGCAGTATTCGCGATTATTCGCTAACCAAATAATCGCAATAAAAATCGCATTAGTAAAAAAAAAATCACATTAAACATTTGCATACACCGAACAGTTCCATTTGGGGTATGCAAATGTTTAATGCGATCTTTTGCGATTTTTTTCTTACTAATGCGATTTTTTATTGTGAATATTCAGTAAGCGAATAATTGAGAATACTTTGTGCCTAGCGCAGACATCATTTTCGCTGCTCCTGCCTGCTGTCCCTTGCATTATCAGAGGCCTAAGGGAGAGAAGTTTATTACAGAATTAGATTTTGTCATACCTTCATCATTACTTCATCAAAGCCTGCAGTAAGGAGAAAGATTGATGATGAGCACAGACAATTTCAGAAAAAGTGGGAAACGCAGTATTTCTTTGTTGAGCACAGGGGCATCCCCACATGTCTCATTTGCTCAGAGAAAGTTGCAGTGCACAAGGAATACAACTTGAAACGCCATTATTCAACTAAACATGTTGAGGAATGTGCAAAATATCAAGAAAATGAGAGAGCCAAGGGGGTTGCCTGTCTTAAAGCATGTCTAATGAGGCAACAAAATTTCTTCAAGAAAGCAACCAAAGAAAATGTTGCATCAGTCAAAGCTAGTTACAAGATTAGTGAGATGATTGCTAAGGCAGGGAAACCATTCACAGAAGGAGAGTTTTTTTAAAAAAAAAAAACTGCATGTTACAGGCTGCAAGTATTATCTGTCCAGAAAAGAAAGGTCAGTTTAGCAAAATCAGCCTTTCTGCCAACACTGTGACAGAGCGCATTTCTGACGTGTCAGGTGACATTTATCATCAACTGTGTGAGAAAGCCAAATGTTTTGATGCAAACTCAGTTGCTCTTGACAAGGGCACAGATAGAATAGACACTGCACAGCTCACAATTTATGTCCGTGGTGTTGATTGCAATTTTGAATTGACAGTGGAGCTGCTCACAATAATTCCAATGCATGACCAGACCACCGCTAATGAGATATTTCGGCATCTGTGTGATGCCATTGAGAATGCAGGTTTGCCATGGAAGAGGTTGGTTGGAATAATAACCGATGGAGCGCCATCGATGACAGGGAGGAAACATGGACTGGTGGCACTTGTTAAAAAAAAAAAAAAAAAAAACTTGAAGAGGAGGGTGTAGAGAAGGCCATTGCTCTTCACTGCATTATCCATCAGCAGGCCCTTTGCAGTAAATGCCTGCCGTGTGACAATGTGATGTCTGTTGTTGTGAAATGCATCAACCAAATCAGATCCAGGGGCTTAAAGCACAGGAGGTTCCGTGCTTTTTTAGAGGAAATTGAGTCAGAATATGGAGATGTGCTCTATTTCACTGAGGTATGTTGGCTCAGCAGGGGAAATGTCCTGAAAAGATTTTTTGAGTTGAGAGAAGAAGTGAAAGCCTTCGTAGAGAAGGATGGGAATGCTGTTTCTGAGTTGAGTGATCACAAATGGCTGGCTTATGGACTTAGCTTTTCTTGTTGACATCACACATTAGCTGAATGTGCTAAACAAGATGTTACAAGGTCCGGGGCAGCTTATCAATGCTGCCTATGACAACATAAGAGCATTCTCCACAAAACTTGTGTTATGGAAATCCCAGCTCTCTCAGACAAACCTTTGCCATTTCCCAGCATGCAAGGAACTTGTGGATGCAGGCATACCATTCAGTGGTGAGAAATATGTTGATGCTAATTTTAAGCTAGAGAAGGAATTTGATCACAGATTTGCAGACTTCAAAAAGCACACAGTCACTTTCCAAATTTTTGTGTACCCCTTTTCCTTTGATGTACAAGATGCCCCTCCTGTACTTCAGATGGAGCTCATTGACCTGCAATGCAACTCTGATCTTAAAGCCAAGTTCAGGGAGATTAGTGGAAAAGCAGACATGCATGGGCAATTTTTGAGAGAATTGCCTCCCAGCTTCCCTGAGCTTTCCTGAATGTTCAAGCGCACCATGTGCCTTTTTGGGAGCACATATTTGTGTGGAAAGTTATTCTCCACATTGAACTTCAATAAGTCAAAGTACAGGTCTAGACTTAAAGATCATCATCTTCAAGCCATACTGAGGGTCTCAACTGCTTCCTCTCTAAAGCCAAATGTGGTTTAGATTTGTGAGAAGAAGCGCTGTCAAGTCTCTGGCAGCAAGGAATAGGCAAAAGATGCCATGTTCAGAAGAACTGTTCATGATACTCACTCAATGTTCTATTGATGTTCAGAAGAAATAATTAAAACTGTTAATAATGACGTTTGAGGACTTTTTTTTTTTAATCTCTTATGCAGCCCCACCTCACCCCGACTTTGCCTCCTGCGGCCTCCAGGTAAATTGAGTTTGAGACCCCTGCTGTAGACCATTGATACAGTCATCAAATTCATATTCTGAAAAACTTTTTAACTTGTATCTCTTTGTGGTTCAATGAAAGACTTTATTTAATTAAAAAATTTCCCAGGCCTCAAAGTTTCTCATATTCCCTAGGAATACATTGCAGTGGATTGGGCCTACAAAAATTCCCCCTTTATGTTCCCTCATTTTATTCATTCAACAATGTGTTTTGAGTGTCCACCAAGGATCAAAGAAAGACCATACTTAATAAAATCAGATTGATGTCTCTTCCAAAAAAGTTGATTTTACTTCATAAGAAATAATTTAAGACTTTATTTCAATAACTATTCAAAAATGTACTGTGGAGTGGAATATAAAATCTCCATGACACATTAAGATGAAACAAGAGGTTTTATATAAAGGTCTACCTCTGACATGGTAGCTTCAGGCTATACCCTCCCAGTCCCTGATGGAGAGCAGTTTTCAGTTTCTCTGCTGTGAGAAAGATCTTTGATCAAAAGTCCTCAGAAGGTCAATTGTTGGTATCTCTTCTCACTCTATCCTCAACTCAAACAATACATCCTTAAGAATTACCTTGCCAGAGCCAGAGAGATAGCAAGGTGTTTGCCTTGCATGCAGAAGGACAGTGGATCAAATTCTGGCATCCTATATGAAATGATTTCTGAGCATAGAGCAAGGAGTATCCCCTGAGAGCTTCCGGGTATGACCCAAACCCCTCCCCCCGCCAAAAAAAAAAAAGAATCACCTTGCCATCATCCAATTTCAATCACTCTGTCCTTCGTGGAAAGTCTTCTGCTCTTCTAGAAAATCCAGTTTTAGAGGGGGAAAACACCATTATGTAACTTTTAGATCACAATTAAATTCTATTAAACCTACAATACAGGGTATGGTAACACCATGATTAGAAGCTTCTTTAAAACCTGCTGTGTGGGGAGCTGGGAAAGGACTTATGATTAAAGTATCTGCCTTGAGAGTTTGAGGTCCTGAGTTCAACCCCAGGGTAGCCCCAAGGTCTCTGCCTGGCTGTGGTCCCTCGCACTCCAGAGATGTCTGACTAAAAATGTGGTAAGCACCAACCTAGGAATTGTGGTTTCCCCTCCCACATCTAAAGGAGTTGTGAATAGCACTCCAGGAGAGTGACTCCCTCCCTCAACTAGTTGGGATTTGATCTTCACAGCTGAAGTGTGCAGCCCTTGGCCAGTACCCCAGCCTAATGTGAAACTTCATGAGCACCACTACTAAGTCTGTGTATGACTCCCACCATTGCAAGAACATCTAACAGCAGGAAGGGAAGTAAAGAGTGTGATTATGGGCTCCATGCTTGTTCATAATGATGATATCAATTAGGAGTTCCAGAAGCCAGAGAGATTAGTATAAAGGGTAGTGCATGAAAATGCATGAAAATGACCTGGATTAGATTTAAGGCATCCCATATGGTCCCCTGAACACCACCAGGAACAAACTTGAATAGAGTCAGGCATAAGCATCAATTGGTATGACCCAAAACAACAATAACAACAAAGAATTCTAGATGGTTGGAGAGAATACAGTGGGTAGGACACTTACCTTGCACAAAACTGACCTAAATTCAATTCTCCAGAATCTCATAGGGTCCCCCAGGCACTGCCAGGAGTGATTCTTGAGTACAGAGCCAAAATTAACCCCTGAGTATCTTCAGGTATGGTTCCAAAACAAAATTTTAAAAAAAATTCCAGAAGTAATCAAAAAATCAAAAAGGGTAATGATTTTTCAAAATAAAGAAATCCAAATAAATTCCAATAAGGATGCAGGCTTCAATATAATGTGCAGAAAATATTAAGAATTTTGCCACATAGGAGATGGGAAAGAGTGGCTGGAGTTAGAAAGAGCCAACAAGGGCTAACTTAGCAGCAGCAGGACTTACTACTTGCAGGACAGACACTTTATGCTTCTTTCCAATCCTTGATGGATGCTTCAAAGCAAAAATTCAAATTCTCCCTCTTCAGGGCAGCAACCCCCCATCACCCACCCATGCTCCCAGCAAATTCTAATAAGAACTTTATTCCTGAAGTGTTTATAATAGATAGACAGGAAATTTCTTTTTGTAAGACTGAAAATTAATAACTTCCCCCAGGTGCTGGGATTTGGAGCCAATCAACCTGTCCTTCCACCCAGTTTATCTGCCCCAGGTGATGTCCTGGCGGCAGAATCAGCCTCACTTCTCTAAACTCCAGCCACAGAGACTATTTGGAGATCAGAGACAAGAAGGCAGCTTTTGAGTTCATTTCCAAATATATTATAGTTTATATCAAGTTAAGAAAGCCTAGGGCTGGAGCAATAGCACGGCAGGTAGGGCATTTGCCTTGCATGCAACTGAGCCAGATTCTATCCCCTGCATCTCATATTGTCCCCCAAGCCTGCCAGGACTGATTTCTAAGTACAGAGCCTGGACGCTGCTGAGTGTGGCCCAAAAACTAAGTAAACAAACAAATAAATCCTAAGTTAAAAATCTCCTGTTGGGGGAAGGGGAGAAAAAAATCTCCTGTTGGTGGGCCAGCACTATGATGCAAAGGTAGGGCATTTGCCTTGCACTTGGCTGACTCAGGACTGACCTTGGTTCGATCCCCATCTTCTCATATGGTCCCCCAAGCAAGGAGTGATTTCTGAGTGCAGAGCCAAGAGTAATTCCTGAGTGTCACCGAATGTGACAACCCAAAGAAAAAAATCTCCTATTTGGCTGGGCAACAATGTTCAGTGTGTGTAAGCCAATCCATAAGCTAATGGAGTTAGAAATTCAGGTAATCGTCCTAGGTGATTGTCTTATTCTTTTCCTTTTCTAGGTTACTTTTATTTATTTTCACCTGCATCTTAGGAGCAGTGAGTGCTCCTGTGAGATCTGTGAAAAGAAATGCTTACTTGTGCTCTCAATTGAATGAATAGAAGAGCCAGCCTTGAACATATGACCTCCCCGCCACAAAAATTTAATATTTTTTTACCTAAGCAAGCATAGACAGGGACTGAGAGATAGTACAATTGTTAAGGTATTTGCCTTGCATATAGCTAACCCCGATTCCATACACACTACCACATGTTCCCCTGAATACCACCAACTGTGACTCTGGACACCCAAGCACCATTAGTGTGGCTTCTTGCATTGAACTACCAGCTGGATTGACTGAGAATTTGGAGAAAAGGTTCCTAAATTCTTCTTGGAAATTCATTCCCTCAAAAGAGAGAAAAAGTTAAGGTTGGCTGTAGATATCACATAGGCTATCCATGTCAAGTAGTAATGTGGTCTGTGTGATAGGTAATTGAATATATTTCCAAATATCTGCATCAATGGACCAGCAATTGTGTGAATATTAAAAGTCCAAATGAATCACTTTTTCCATGCCTCAATGGTGATATAAATTCTCAAAGAAAGAAATGATAAAAGTGTGTGTTGTGTGTGTTTTTCCATGTATGTTCTCTGTGTACAAGAAGTCTTGCATTTCTACCTTTTCTCCCAGGACAAAATGTCAGAGCACAACCTTTTTTTCCTCAGCACATTCCAAGAGACATTCATTGTGCCAGCCATTGGAAATCTGTAGGACAGTCTTATAAATATTCATAAAAGCTTAATTAGAAAGTTCTAATTGCATTTCGATTTCTAATTTCAGCAAGAATTAGTTTTGTCCCAATCTTAATATCCTGAAGAGTAAGTAATAGACATGTAACCCTCTTTTGCAAGATTGGAAAGTAACTATTTCCTTCAGTGCTGTGATCTATGGACAGATCAGCTTAATTACTTCACATCAGCTTCCAATGACTTTCTCCAAGCTTCATGATACAGAAGCTGTCCAAAGTGCCTCTTTGGCTTTCAGACTTATTCCCTCCAGATACTCCCCAGAGACCACTATGGATCAAGAGTTCAGAAGGCTATAACAATGGCACCATCCTTATGAATGCTTATCTCTGGAGGGAATGGTTGAAATTACTCTGGACTTAAACAGAAATGAAATATGTCTAGAAACACAGTCAGTCTGAACTTTCCCTAAATTATAAATGAACCTTGTTTGAATACAGGGCATTAGAAAGAATAACAATGGAAAATAAGAAGTCAGAAAAATCACAAAGTGTTTTTGTAACTAACTGGCCATTGTTTATTGAGTCAAGGCAAGATTAGGGACCAGCCCTTACAAGAACCATTACCTGGTGTGGGGAAGGTCACAAGGAAGGCCTCGGCAGTGTCTGCTAATGTGGATGACCTCAGCCCTGCCAGAGCCAAACAGCAGAAAAGAATCCTCTCAACACACTCTCCCACTTCTAATGGCCCACATTCTTGAAGCATAATAAAAAAAAAATGCTCCTCCACCCACCTTTGTTAAAAAGATATATAAAGATATGAAGGACTTCAGCCTTTCTTTGGAATCCTCCTTTAAGGGACCCCCTCTCAGAATCTGGGAGTTTTCCTAATTTACTCTTCCTTACCTTCTGTTTCCCTAAATACTTACTGAATTCAGACATTTATTTTTGAGTCCCTTGCTTTCAATTTTGACTGCTGAAGAATCAGAACCTAAAAGTCTGTATGCACTAAAAAAATGTGACCAGAGATGGGACCAGTACTGCTAGCATTAAAAGGCAAGAATAAATGAGGAAGAGCCAAGGTTACAGAGATCAGTCCCAGCTGTGGGGAGCAGGAAGGATGGGGTGCAGTACACTCACATACCAACACTGACATTTGAACTTTAAGTAGAAAGTAACATAGTTTGAAGAAATGGACGACTTGTCAAGAGGATAAGTTGAAATGAAAAGACTTATATTAACGGACCATTTAACTGTGACAGCACCCCAGCTGCATTGACACAGAGAAGGATGCAGAGATAGTAATAGATGCCACGTGGAAAGGAGGTAAAACCGGAAGGCTTATCTTGTGGCTTCCAAGTCAATCCAATTCAGAAATAATTATAATGTAATGTATAAAAATGCCCCACATGCCTTATTTTCAACCCCAGGTGAGCAAGTCTGAAGCAGGGTCACCATATGAATTAATAAACCAAGACAATCATTAGGGAGAAAACCATGAAATTGGATGGCTTCTCACCTCATGGTCTCCAGGCCAGTCAAACCAACACCTCTCTTTATTGACTAGCCGCCAGGAAGAAGGTAGAGTGAGAGACAAAAGTACCTAATCTAGGTGGATTTTTGCATGTCCAAGACATGAGTGAAAAGAAAAGAAGTAGCTAGGAAAGTCCTTTATTTTGGATAAAAACAGGGTGTAATGTAACAGTAATGGTTTAGATTTATGAGGTGGCCAGTATCCTCCAGGCTCCAAATTTACACAAAATTGTGATGCTTTGAAACTTAGGGTACATCAGTGCTTTTCAATTATTTTCTGTCATGCCACGGCTGTAAATAGTATCTTTATTTAAAAAATTTAACCTGCAAAACAAAAATACATAAAATAATTTGAGCTGATTTTTTTAATCAGAGGTGATGTCTGGTTAATGGCTACAATGAGCACATTTTGCAATGCATAGCTTTTTTAATTGGGGTTTGAAGCAGGACACAGCAACTCTCAGCTCCAGAGACATACAGAGACATAAACATGGGGCTTAGCTTGTTATGACAGTGTTTGCCAAGGTCAAACACGCCTCTCTTTACCGAGCCTTGAGCCCTCCGGAGGGCGCACTTCACTATTTGAGAAGCACTGGGTATATCAATGATCTCACCTCTTTGTTCACTTTCCATGAACTTAATAATAATTTTGTTGGGGCTAGAGAGATAGTATAGCAGGTAAGGTGCTTGCCTTGCATGCAGCAAACCCAGGTTACGTCCCTGGCATCCCATATGGTCCCCCAGCACCACAAGTAGTAATCTTTGCATGCAGAGTCAGGAAAAAACACTAATCATTAGTATTTGTTATTGTAGTCAGCCTCACAGGATATCACATGAAGTAGAAAGTATTAGTCATTTTAAATGGCTTATAAAAGAGCTTGAGAAAAATTTAACATTATTCCAAAACATTTTGAGTTTTGTTTCGATTCCCCCTTGCCACCATTTTTATTATTTCTTCCTTCATATTAAAAAAAAAAAAAAACATGATGCCTGAGATGCTGATTACAATATAGCCCTAGTCCTTGCTCCTATAGTTCTCCTTAATTCTCTGTGGCTATAGCCTGCAGAAAGCACAGAGGAGTCGGTGGATCCACATCATGGTATAATGTGATTGTCATGTAAAGGCATGGGCTAGGCATTTTCCAGATAGGAGTGGTCTTAGGAATAGACTCCACTTTATCCAAAAACAAATAAACAGAAAAAACTATTTTGTTACCCTTTCTAATTTTGAGAGACTCTTGAGGATTTATGATCTAATACAGGCTATAGGATATTCAAAGGCTGATACACACACACACACACACACACACACACACACACACACACACACGTATTTGGATGTCACATTCCTTCTAAAGGCCCAAGATGCTGTGACTGAGAAGAAAGCCTAGCTATTCCTGGCAGAGCATCTAACAAGAGAAACATGTTTGCCCATTCTGTCTTTTTTTTTTTTTTTTTGGTTTTAGGGTCACACCCGGCAGTGCTCAGGGGTTACTCCTGGCTGTCTATTCAGAAATAGCTCCTGGTAGGCATGGGGGACCATATGGGACATCGGGATTCAAACCAACCACCTTTGGTCCTGGATCGGCTGCTTGCAAGGCAAACGCTGCTGTGCTATCTCTCCGGGCCCCCATTCTGTCTTTTCATTCTCTCTGACACCTGATTGAGTCACAAAAACAAAAAGATAAAAGACACACATGTTCTTTGCACATTTCAAGACTCACAAACACCAAATTAAATAGACTGAGAAGTTCTCTGAAATTGACACAGCCAAGGTGTCAACCCTGATCAGACCTGATGGAAATAAGTAAGAAATATGTTCAGCAGGCTGCTAATGTTGCCAAGAAAATTAGAATCCTCTAAATAAAGTCTGGCTGGCTAACTCTAAATAAAAATCTTTTTCCACCATAACAAAAAAAAAATCAAATGATAGGTAGCGAAAGGAAAACAAAGGATGTCAAAAGTTGTTTACTCAGAGTCTCTAAGAGGTAAATTGTGGTAATTTTGCACACACCATGCTTACAAGAAAAGGAACAAATGAAACCAGGAATATTTAGGGTTTGAAAGCCATTTCTTATGACTACTTGCTTTTCAGGTGTTCAGAGACTTTGTTCTCCTACCACATCTTGCCAGGCTAGGGTGACATTTTTGTGTCACTTTCTCAATCTTGGAATTTACATGAATGTTTTGAGTAGAACTGATTGAGATGGGATATGTAAAAAATACTGACATTTTTCTTAGGAGAACATTTTAATATGAAGGAAGAAATAATAAAAATGGTGGCAAGGGGGAATCGAAACAAAACTCAAAATGTTTTGGAATAATGTTAAATTTTTCTCGAGCTCTTTTATAAGCCATTTAAAATGACTAATACTTTCTACTTCTTGTGATATCCTGTGAGGCTGACTACAAAACACAAACTTCACTTTAAAGTTACATCAATGAGAGCTCACAGAGTTACTCAGCATCACAAAACTATTATTTCCAGCTCAAATGGGGATATGGAACCCAAATGGAATCTGGACAGGAACTCTTGATTTAGTACCAAACTCCTAAGTCATATATTGTTCTGTTTTACTCAGAACACTCATACTAGCAGAGAAATAATTTGCTTGACATTAGGACAGCCAAGTTAGCATATACATTCTTCAGAAGGAAAGTATATGCAGTAGAAGTAAAGGAACTTTTCAACCTCATTTAGCTGACTTAAATTTTGTTATGGAAAGAAAGAAAGAAAGAAAGAAAGAAAGAAAGAAAGAAAGAAAGAAAGAAAGAAAGAAAGAAAGAAAGAAAGAAAGAAAGAAAGAAAGAAAGAAAGAAAGAAAGAAAGAAAGAAAGAAAGAAAGAAAGAAAGAAAGAAAGAAGAAAGAAAGAAAGAAAGAAAGAAAGAAAGAAAGAAAGAAAGAAAAGAAAGAAAGAAAGAAGAAAGAAAGAAAGAAAGAAAGAAAAAAGAAAGAAAGAAAGAAAGAAAGAAAGAAAGAAGAAAGAAGAAAGAAAGAAAGAAAGAAAGAAAGAAAGAAAGAAAGAAAGAAAGAAAGAAAGAAAGAAAGAAAGAAAGAAAGAAAGAAAGAAAGAAAGAAAGAAAGAAAAGAAGAAAAAGAAAGAAAGAAGAGAGAAAGAGAAAAGAATAGAAAGAAAGAAAGGAAGGAAGGAAAGGAAGAAGGAAGGAAGGAAGGAAGGAAGGAAGGAAGGAAGGAAGGAAGGAAGGAAGGAAGGAAGGAAGGAAGGAAGGAAGGAAGGAAGGAAGGAAGGAAGGAAGGAAGGAAGGAAGGAAGGAAGAAAAAGAAAAGCAAACAGAGTTGACACCGAGTAGCGGAAAATCAACAGATAAAGTGGAGTCTATTCCTAGGACCCCTCCTATCTGGAAAATGCCTAGCCCATGCCTTTACATGACAATCACATTATACCATGATGTGGATCCACTGACTCCTCTGTGCTTTCTGCAGGCTATAGCCACAGAGAATTAAGGAGAACTATAGGAGCAAGGACTAGGGCTATGTTGTAATCAGCATCTCAGGCATCATGTCAACATTCAAAAGCACTTGATAAGCAATGACTTTGATTGACTTGGATTCAGTGATGAGTAGTGTACTGGTCTATTGGCTATTGAGTTTCATCTCAGAACAACTTCCTGAGTAATCATTGCTGAAAAGTTTCTATACTGTTTTCATGTCAGTCATTAAATATTTGTGTATTTTTGTAATGTCTGTGTCATTTATTACCAACCTCTCCTTCCTTCTACAATTCACAAAATAATCTGGTCTCTTAATGGAAAATATCCTAAACACTCTTGGTTAGTAGCAAGAAAAGCAGTTTCTAGCATCAAAGACAGGAGTTTGGATTCTGACAATACAATACACAGACCCTATTCTCATAAATAAGATTAAAATAGTGGAGAATGTAGTGAGAACTGCAGATTACTTTAGTAAAGCATCTGGAACCTAAAAGGCCAGCTGGTAGGTGCTAGTTCCCTTGCCTCTTCCTAACAAATAAAACACATCAATTAACATGGGCTTATCTTACCTAATCTTTAGACTTCTCAGTTATGATCAGAACCAGGCAAGTTTTGGAGCTGAAAACACAATTCCACCATGTGAAAAGTGAGGAAGAAAGGAAGCAGCCAGGACAGTTGGCCCAACATTGCACCAATGCCAGCAAAGTCAATACCCATGACTAGTTCTGCCTAATGAGGCCCTGTCGACTGTTCTGGGAGTAGCCACTTTATAATACTGCACACCAGTTTTTATGGGAGTCATCTCCCATATTTCCAGGGCATTTGCAACCCCATCTGGATGCCACTTTCCCAAAGGAGTCAGTATGGACTGGCTTACTCACTGTCAGCAACTAATGGACTTCAAGAGGCAGAACAGACATGCAGCTAGCTCCTTGAAGCTGGAACCACCAGGCTATGCTGGGCTTTCTATTCCTAAGCTGACTGAGTGTTTATAATTATCTGTTCCTGTGAAGCTGCTAGGGATAAGAAGGAGCAGGCAAGTCAGGAAGGAAGAAGCACTGCCATGGGGTACATCAAAGCTCGACACTCCTAGGCCATGTTGAGTAAAGAGCTCTAAATGCTACTGGACTCAGGTGCTTCTAGCTTGAAGTAAGAGTCTTTTCTTAAACAGCCTGTGACATGGGCATGTGAGTGTGAATATTTCATGGTGCGCTTGTCCTTATGGTCATTTCAAATATGAGAAACTTAAATTCTAACAAAAGGAAGAATCTTGTTCAGATTTACATGTGAATGAAGGGAAACAAACTGGCAGAAGCACATCTGAGCATGGACCTGTCTGTCTACTCACTTTACTTATTTGCTCTATTCAAATGTCTAATAGCATGGTCATAAATTTGTTTTCCCTTGTTTTTCTACTTCATGGTGATTTTGTAAAATCTCTTTCAAAAAATTTTTTGTGAAAAAAGGAGGATCTTACTGGCAGTGTTCAAGGGACAACATGACGCTGGATATGAGATATCTTAATCCCCAAATCCCACATACAAGTAACCCGTAAATATCGCTGGGTGTTTCCCAAAAACAAAACCAAAATCCTATATATAAATCCAGTCCTTTGAGCTATCTTGTGAAAACTCTTTATTTTAAATTTTAAATCAATTCCTCTGTGTGTGTGTGTGTGTGTGTGTGTGTGTGTGTGTGTGTGTGTGTGTGTGTGTGTTTGCAGAGGGTGTTTTGGTTTCTTGTTTGCAGACCACAGAAGTGACCTAGTATTCCTTGTAGGACTATATGTAGAGCCATTTTGAACCTGGGTCATTCGCATGAGATACAAGTGCCTTACCTCCTATCCTATCTTCAGACTCAATATTCCAGTTTTTTGCCTTGGGATCTAAATTTTATCTGATATTGACATGTTATCTCTTGGTTAGAATAACTTCTTTAACCAGTTACTCTCCATGTTTTTGTTACCTCATGTTTTATATGTGGTTTTCTAAGCCCATTAAGTTGGACCAGTGTGTTACCATACTTACCTTCTAAACCATGAATTTAAACTATTTATTGGAATCATTGACACATTTTGATTTATTTCTATTTACCTTCTTGTTTTTGTAAAGTATTTCTAAAACATTCTGCATTTTAATTTTCACAAACAAATGCATATCACAAATATGTTAAAATGTAAGTAGATTGAATTTAAAGTTTGCTCAACATTTTGTTTCTGTGATCCACCCATGTTATAAGTAGCCATGTAGTCATGGCCTCTAGTTGTAACAGCTACTTATTATTGCATGTGTAAAGTACTTCCTAATCCATTCATCAATTCTTTTACTTATCTCCACTTGGTTAGTTTCCAATTTTTTGCTACTATAAAATTACTTCCCTATGTAGAAGAGTTTTCTCTAGGGCATATATCTTAAAGTTAAATTAAGAAACTTGCACATGTTCAACTTTCTAAGAGGATGTCTCCAAGATAATTGTTTTTCCAAGGTGAATCTTACTGATTTCCATATCCTCCAGGAGCAAGAGTTCCTTCCTTACTGTTCTACCTTTCTGGTGAAGACTCAATGATGTCAGACCTCTTTATTTTTTGCCTCCTTATTAATGTAAACTGCTGCCTGATTGTGGTCCTAATTTGCATTTCCTTGAACAAGACACTTGTTTCATGCAGGAGGTGGTAATCAGCTTTGTGGAAAGCTGCTTCCAGCTGTAATGGTTTAATAGGCTCTCCTCTCCAAAAAATGCATATATTTTAATATGGAAAGCTTCTTGACTCAAAGGAATAGAATTATAAATGAAATATAACCATCTTGACCCGGGCTGTTGAAAGAGACCAGGAAGAGAAGCTGATTTAGACAAGTTTCTTTCTGGCTAGGGTGGACCACCCCCCCTAACTAACCTCAAACTGTTCACTTTTCTTAAACTCAGGAAAATCCCAAGCAAAAGGCATTCACAGCATGCATGCAGAGATGTTCTCAGAAGCTATTAGTTCAAAATGTTGTGTTCCATGCAAGAATCTAATGTTATGCACATGCACAAATGCACAAATGCACACACACACACACACACACACACACACACACACACTCATGCATGCCTATTCACCAAACCAGCCCTAGCCTCTGGTGTGCACATCACAGCAACTGGAACAAGCTAAAGCCACTTTCTTACCTGAAAATGCTAGCCCAAGGCACCATTGCTATTCTTAGTGCCTAATGAGTGAACATTCAATTGCTATAAAGAAAATTCTGAAACACATGGCATGTTCTGTCAATGTATCTCTAAGAAACTGCTGGATAAAAATTACCTATATCCTGAAGCCAGAGAGATATAATACAGCCGGTGGAGTTCTTGCCTTGGATGTGGTGACCTGGGTTCAGTCCCATATGGTCCCCTGAGCACCACCAGAAGTGATTCTTGAGTGCCAACCCAAGAATAATCCCTGAACCTGAATACTGTCCAAAATCAAACAAAAAAAAAAGCCTGTGTCCTGAGACTGGGTAAATAGGATGTCTGGAAAAAACATCTAAGAAACAATTGAAGCTTCAGGCTTTTGGGAGAATTAATACCAGTGATTGAGCCTACTGACTAGAGATAGGGTCTAGAGACAGCAAATGTGAGCTCAGCCTCCTCCAAATGGCTGGGCAAAGTCCCCAAGCAGGACCACCTTGTCTAAAGGAGCCTTAGTGAAGTTCTTGCAAGAGGCTGGAGTTGCAGGGAATGAAGATGACAGAGCCTGCCCCACTGCCAGTCTTTGAATTAGCATTTAACCATTTAGATTCTGGGCTCAGCCCACTTCCTGACTCACTGGATAAGGTGACATCACTGACTGACAGGATAAGGTGTGGGTCCCTTGTCATACGATCATTTTATTTTTATTATTATTATTATTATTATTTTATTTTATTTTTTTGGTTTGAGGGCTACACCCAGTGATGCTCAGGGGTTACTCCTGGCTATATACTCAGAAATCACTCCTTGCATGGGGGACCACATGGGATGCTGGGGGATTGAACCACAGTCCATTCCATGTTAGAGCATGCAAGGCAGACACCCTACTGCTTGCACCACTGCTCCGTTCCTTGTCATACAATCTTTTAGAGATGGAGTCAAACCAGCCCTGCAATGCCCTTCTTCCAGTCATTCTCCTCCTAGAAATAAACCCACCCCATCTACTCACCCCACTCCATCACCAACACACTCACACACACACACACACACACACACACACACACACACACACACACACACACCATGAGAGCTGTCTTTTACTGGGAGTTTGTCCAAGTGAGATCCCAAATTGGCTGGCACTAAAATCTCCCCATTTGGTGCATTCTGCAGTGGAGCTGGACTGTGATTGTAAGTAAAAGGGGAAAATAAAATCAATTGGATTGTAGAGCAGCTAGCTATAGGAGAAGATAAAGATTTGCCTCAAACAGTGGCCCAGATCTCAGAGAGTTTCCAAATACCTGATTTTATATACCTATGGATAATGAGGGGTTTCTTTTAACCTAGTAGGGTATTTTTTTAATGATCTAATAATCCGCCTTTAATGATAAAAATATGTCTTTGCTTCTTTTCTGTGGTTAAGATAGACTTTCCTGAATGAAATGTTGAGGCAGTCCAAGGTTCAGTCTAGTTCCGTTGAGCTGAGCCTAGTTTAGCTGAAGATCTTTTTTTTAAGGTATGGCTTTTGTATAAGAGACTGAAAAAACTCAGACATCATTCCAAAGATTTATTTTTAAAACTTTTTCTATGAAATGCCAAGGTCTGGGCACCAGAGATTGTGAGGATTTCAGTGAAACTCTCTCTCCTCTCTCTCTCTCTCATCCCTCTCATCGCTCTCTCTCTCTCTCCTCCTCCTCTCTCTCCCTCCCTCTCGCCCCCCCCTCTCTCTCATACACACATCATCACACATACACACATACACACACACAGCTGTCTCCCCACCAACAAACTGAAAACTCCAAGCTGGATTATGCCTTATTCTTTTCATCCCTGCAGTGTTTTACCCACTTGCCCAAGAGCAAAACCCACAGGACCCCAAGGAAATAGCTTCACCACATCAAGGTCATGATCCCTATTCTCCAGTATAGGAACTTCTCTTGGCTTCTGCAACATGTCCTCAGACCCTTAGCCTTGAGTCTGCACTTGTCTCTGAATAGGGTGGTCTGTCCCCATCCTTCATGTAGCTGCTTGAACCTTGAATCCCCTTATTAGCACCTTTTCTCTGAGTCTGAGTCACTCAGATTGCCCACCACACTCTGATTTCTATAGACATTTAGCACAGCCACGATTTCCTCCTTCCTGGCACCCCTGTGAGATACCATAGGTTTGCTTCCAAACCAAAACAGTAAAGTTAATGTCTCAATAAAGTGAGTCAAACACTTCTTGTTTCCTAGTACGTGTAAAAGTTGTGTGGACACTGTGGGCGTTCTAGTAGGTAGGCAGCAACTATCTGTCTCCTACAACAATGCTCCTGCCTTCATTAAACAGGACACAAGAGGCACCAATAGCACATGCTGTAGGCAAAGTGGCCCTGATAGACTTGCTCTATTCAGGGCAGTCACCAGCCTTCACTCTGGAAGAAATATAGTAACTGAGAAGTGCAATAAAGCCAAGGCCAATGAAAATGAAGTGCAGCTCGCCCAGAATACAAGAGCCCCCCACTGAGTGGGAGAAACTATTCACCCAATACACATCAGACAAGGGGCTAATCTCCAAAATATACAGGCACTGACAGAACTTTACAAGAAAAAAACATCTAATCCCATCAAAAAATGGGGAGAAGAGATAGACAGACACTTTGACAAAGAAGAAATACAAATGGCCAAAAGGACACATAAAAAATGCTACACAGTCACTAATCATCAGGGAGATGCAAATCAAAACAACTATGAGGTACCATCTCACACACAGAGATTGGCACACATCACAAAGAATGAGAACAAGCAGTGTTGGCGGGGATGTGGAGGAAAAAGGAACACTTATCCACTGCTGGTGGAATGCCGTCTAGTTTCAACCTTTATGGAAAGCAACATGGGATTCCTCCAAAAACTGGAAATTGAGCTCCCATACAACCAGCTTAACCACTCCTAGAATATATCCTAGGAACACAAAAATATAATTCAAAAATCCCTTCCTTACACGATATTCATTGCAGCACTATTTACCATAGCAATGATTCTGGAAACAGCCAAGATACTCTTCAACAGACGAATGGCTAAAGAAACTGTAGTACATATACACAATGGAATATCATGCAGCTGTCAGGGGAGATGAAATCATAAAATTTTCCTATACATGGATGTACATGGAATCTATTATGCTGAGTGAAATAAGTCAGAGAGAGAGAGAAAGACGCAGAATGGTCTCACTCATCTATGGGTTTTAAGAAAAATGAAAGACATTCTTGCAATAATAACTTTCAGACACGAAAGAGAAAAGAGCTGAAAGTTACAGCTCACCTCATGAAGCTCACCACAAACAGGGATGAGTTTAGTTAGAGAAATAACTACGTTTTGAACTATCCTAATAATGAGAATGTACAAAGGAAATAGAAAGCCTGTCTAGAGTACAGGCGAGGGTCGGGTGGGGAGGAGGGAGATTTGGGACATTGGTGATGGGAATGTTGCACTGGTGATGGGTGGTATTCTTTACATGACTGAAACCCAAACACAATCATTTGTGTAATAAAGTTGTTTAACAAAAAAAAAATTAAAAAATAAAATAAAATGAGGTGCAGCTGCTTTTGCTAGTATCATGTCTATAATCTGTCCCCCCTATATACCTTCAAATTCTCAGGGCCAGGGACCACTACACCCTCAGTTGCTAGTACAAGGTAGGGCAGTTGGTAGCTGAAAATTTTGAACCTGGTAGAAATTCAGTGGTTCCTTCTTTCACATTTCCTCTACCCATGACTGAAAGTGCTGCCTAAAACTATGACTGGCTCCCTCCTAAACAGAGCACAGTTCTAACAATATACATGCAACTCTTAAAAGATAGAAATCATCAGGTCATGTTAAATGATGAACACTGAGTTAGTTAACAAAAATTACAAAATAGAGACC
This sequence comes from Suncus etruscus, assembly GCF_024139225.1. Classification (NCBI taxonomy): domain Eukaryota; kingdom Metazoa; phylum Chordata; class Mammalia; order Eulipotyphla; family Soricidae; genus Suncus; species Suncus etruscus. The sequence goes on along the minus strand of NC_064859.1, from coordinate 41,890,004 downwards.
CAAAGAAATAATACAATGGGTAAGGCACTTGCTATGCACAGAGCTGACCTAGGTTCAGTCCTCAACACTCCATATGGGTCCCCTAAGCCTTAGAAAGACATAGTCCCAAATCACAGAGCCAGGAGTATGCCCTGAGCACAACCAGGCATGGCCCCAAAACAAAACAAAGAATTATAAAATAGAAAGTCCATTAAAAAGAACCCAAAACAATTGCCTACAGGACCAACTACAAAAACTTTCATTTCCAATATTCCCTGTTCCTATGCCCCACCACTATCTTCTTCACACTCTTCACACACTCCCCAACCTAAATCTTCTTCCACCTCTGTCTGCTAGGACTTGCTGTGTCTCTTGTATAAACTGGCTTAGCTTTTTCTTTCATCAATTAAAAAATCTTTATGTGTCAGAGGAGAAGATTGCACTCAAGATGGTCCAGAGATTCCTACATCCTCTTTGGCCAGAACGAGGGATAAAAATTTGTCTGCACTCCCACACTGAAAATATTTATTCTCTCACTTACCATCCACTGCAGACTTCACAGTGATTAATGCGGTCTCCTTGACACTTCCTTGTCAGACACATCATTTGCATTGCTTGATTTGTTAATGGAAACTATAGACAGCTTGTGTGGCTCACAGAGTGATGGTCTACTGTGTGCATTGAAAAGGTTCTGATTGAGGAACAGAATGTGGCATATTTGTCTTTCCCACATATTTCAGCCAACTGAGAGTGTCTTCACACTTAGGGTTCAAGATAGGACAAGGCTATGGAAACAGAAGAATGAACCAGATGTAAATTAGAGACCAATACTTGGCCACACTCCAAGTCACTCGTGCAGACAGAATTGAATTCTGAGTCTGATGTTTTAAGCTAGGCTATTTTTCAGTAAATTATCTGACATTATTAAATGCCATAGATAATTTCTGTTCTGAAAATATCTGTTCATTCTTGTAAAAAATAATATATGGTTACTCTACGCGGAATGACATTTATACATTCTTTTTCTGAGCTTGTCTAAGCAGAAAGGAAAAAAAGTGCTAAAGATTGAAATGAGAAAAGGATAGATTTGTTTTCTGTTCCCATTTCAACCCTGAGTGACTTGAACAAGGCAATTACCTTCCCTGTACCTTAATTTTTTCAATTTAAAACAGGGTGAGTAATATCTGTCTCTTTCCCCAAGTCCCAGAAGTAAAACATGAAGTTGAATCCACTTTGTAGAAACACCTTTACAATGAAACTACTGTACAAGAAAATAAGAGATTTCTACATCCCCTAAATGCTACCAGCTATTTACCTATTTACCAGCTATGTACCATCCTTAATACTGTATTTTATCAGAAGAAAAGATACCAATTCAGCACAAGAAACATACCACTCACTGGCCATTTGTTCATGGGGATTATGCTAAGATTTGCCTGTGGAGAGGGAATATTTTTCAAGCACAGCAAAGAAAGTAGATATTCAGTGTGAGGGTTAGAGTCTAAGCATTCTGTCCAGACTGTGGGGGATGAGGGTGGGGAACAGGCTATTGTAATGAGGATGCTTTGAATTCTTTGAAGTGCATGCTTTTCAGACTCTAGAGACTAGAGAGAAGGCATAGTAAATGACCACCATCCAATATTTAGTCACTCATTTATTTCAGAAAATGTTTACTCAGATCAGTTGGCACAGATAAAACTGACTCTTAAGCAGTGTACCACCAAATATAACTTTATTTCAAGTACTTGGTAGAATGATCATGTGTGAGCTTCAATTCTGCTCCCTGTATTGAAGTTGCCTGATACCTAGCAGCCAACACAGTAACACATCCCTAATCTGCCCAGGTTTATTCCTCCAGGAAGGACTTTACTTTAGGGAGGGTCAGTTATGCTTAATTGTGCTCTGTCTGCCTTATCGGTAAGAAATAAATATAATGTATATCTATAAATATGCTTTTATATCTTATGTATATATATCTTATGGGTGAGATATACCAACAAAACATTTATTAGCTTCCACTGATCATCAGGAAACTATGTCAGAGGTAAAATGAAGTCATGGTTTGATAGGGTAATACAGCAATCATGCTAACTTAATAAAGACAGGACCCATATGTATGACCTGGAACAGACTGGTTGGGTACCCTCATCAAGAACCAAAATATGAGGTGATTCATCTGCTTAACTGTGAAGACCAGGACTTGAGTACAGGATTAGGGACTCCCTAAGACAAGCTCTCTCTCTCTCTCTCTCTCTCTCTCTCTCTCTCTCTCTCTCTCTCTCTCTCTCTCTCTCTCTCTCTCTCTCTCTCTCTCTCTCTCTCTCTCTCTCCATCCATTCACTTTCCACTAAGCAAGGACCTCTTGCCCTCCTTAAGAATTAATTCTGTGGCAACCCTCAGGCAACCCTTTAGCTCCATGATGACAACCAGTTTTCCCCTTCAATGCTCCAAACTCCCACTGACCTATGCCTATGGGGTGAAGCATCTTACAGAAGATGTTGGTCATGAATAAATGACCAAACAAGAATCAAGAAGTTATGACATAGAATAGAGTTGGCCTGCCTTCTATCTACAATTTCTAGCAATATAATGATCAGCCCAGAAAATTTTCTACTGCTGTTTTGTAAGTCCAACTTCATCCAACCAGGGGATCAACTGCTCTCTCCAGCACTCTCTCCCACTTCCTCTCTCCATCTCTCTTTCCTTCCTACCCTTCTCCCTCCTCTCCCCCATGCTTAATCTCTCATATTTTTTACTGTATTTCTGAACTCTTTTGTTTTATCAAAGAACAAAATTAAGTCTTCAATCAAACTAAAGGTCATCTAATTTGTTCTCTTCCCACGGAAATTTGAAGCCAGTAGCATCTTTATAATTCAAGTTTGGGGTGGGTTTTTTTTGTTGTTGTTTTTGTTTTTTTTGTTTTTGTTTTTATCCTTTAACATAGCCACCAGGATAAAAATAAAAGCCAAAATTTGTCACACTCTCCACTCCTATCCTGGCTCCAACTAGCTGACTAGGAGACTGGCTGACTAGCTGACTAGGAGAGGGTCTAGGTGGGAGGACATGGTGTCTTTCAGCCAGAATCTAGTATTTTTATATATTCTCCAGGCATTTCTAGAAAGACAGCATCTTTGGACCTTTTCTCTTTGCTTGAGAGAGCTGATCAAGAAAGAGTCTGAACCAAGGTCAGTAGATTTGGTTCAGTTAGTAGAATCTGTCACTAAAGTACATCCTGAAAGGTGCAGCATGCAAAGAACTATGCTGGCACGAAGCAGACAATTTACCCTCTGATATTCTTGGGAAAGCTGCAAGCCTGGCTGAAACAGTTAAAACTGATTCCTGATCTTCCCCCCTTTATTTGTGGGGGGGGATACATACCCAGAATGTTCAGGGATTACTCCTGCCTCTGCACTCAAAAATGACTCTTTCCGGATGGACATGGGGGGGGGGGAGGTCATATAAAATGCTGAAGATAAAACCCAGGTCAGTTGCATGCAAAGGAAGCACCCTCCCTGATGTACTGTCACTGGAGCCCTAGCCTGATTATCTTCCTAAGAATCATGAGAGTTCACTTGGGGGATCAAAGTGAAAAAAGAGATTTCTACAGCAGGTACAAAAATAGCATTTTATCCAATGTCATTTTAATAGAATGTGAAAGAAAATAAAATTCTATCCCATGTTGAATAAAGAAGCACTATAGAAGAACATGCTTGTTAGCTGGCATCTATCAACTCTCCTCACTAGTAAGGATTTATTGATCTGCCCTGAGATAAAAGCTGCATTAGAAAACCTCAAATTTCCAAGCCAGGAGCGACTTCTGAGTGCATAGCCAGGAGTAACCCCTGAGCGTACCGGGTGTGACCCAAAAACCAAAAAAAAAAAAAAAAAACAGAAAACCTCAAATTGGAAGTGTTGTGGCATTGACCTCAGTAAGGACAGAACAAAGGTCTAAAACAAAGCCCCATTTATGCAAGTGCCCAGGGCAAGGAAAGGATTGAAATTCTAACAGAGGTGTTGAGAAAAGAATAAACAATTTAAAAAAAAAAAGTAGGAGAGCCCTAACTCCTAATGCTCCCCCCAAATAATCTCCTGCTGTGCTGAAGAGTGAAGTGCCATGATCAAATAAAATATAGGGAGAAGTGTGAGCCAGTGACTTCTTAATTCGAATATGAAAAAGGTCATTCTAAATATACTATGCTAGAAGGCATAGTTTCTACAAATTAGAATAGGAAAAGTTCAAAGTAAAACTGAGTGAACTGTACCAGCAGATGATGAGTAAAAAGCCAAAAGGTAAATTTCCCATTGGTAATAAATGAAGGGTAGTGAAAATAAAGAGGGAAATTGTGTTCACATTGTCAAGATGGCCAAGACTAAAAGACTCTGGCCTCCAGATGCCACCAGAAAAGTCTGTCATTCATAGCCAAGCTAGAAATAAGCCTGGGGCTTCCAAAAATAATGGAATTACTATATCTCAAATCATTAAAAACACATTCACTAAGAGCAATGGCACAGAAGATAGGGCACTTGCCTTGCATATGGCTAACATGGGTTCAATCTTCAGCATTGCATTCTATATGGTCCCCAGAGAGTCATCAAGAGTAATTCCTTCATGTATCTTCAAAAGTAAGACGCACCATTGGGTGCTCAAAAAACAAAAACAAAAAAATTTAACAAAAAATGTATATTGACTTTATCTTAACTGCTCAGAAGTAAAATTAAAAGAAAAGAAATACAATTGTAGGTGGCAATTACAGTCTCAATACATTGTAAATATCCTGGGGCTGGAGCAATTGTACAGTGGGTAAAGTGCTTGCCTTGCTCACAACTGACCTGGGTTTAATCCCAGCTCCCTAGCTGGTCCCCAGAAACATCCAGGAGGAATCCTTAAGCATAGAACAAGGAATAAGCCGTGAACATTGCCAGGTACACCACCCCCCCAAAATCTAACTAACTAAGCTAAAAAATAGACAATGTAAATATCTTAATTTGCCATAGAAAACTGGCTAAATAACAGGCACCTGTTACTTGGTACTGCCGTCACTAGAATCATTGCTATATAAAAAAAAAAAAAACAGTTATTGTCATAATAAAAAGATTTTTGTGGACCGGGGATCAAGCTCAGGGTCAAGTGCATAACCTTGTCTATAGGAGGGTCTGAGGTTGATCCTTGATATCCCTACTTCCCAAAATAATAGTGATAGAATGTTAAGCTCCTAAAGTAATCTGATCTAATTTCATGCATATTTATAAAAAGTTGGTAAGCAATTATTAGAATTTTTCCTTCCTCCAGGATGGAGAACTGCTCATTTAATGCTCCTCTCTATTTTAAAGTCTACAAGAAATAGGTACAATTTAGAGTAAGAAAGCTAGTGATTAAAAAGTGAAGAGCCAAGAAATGTCGTGGGCTCCCAAATCTAGCTGCAGGGCTTGCATTGCAGATGCAGCACAGACACCCTTCCTGCCCCCACGGCAGATGCTTGCACAAAGGTCACCTTTGGGGGGCAGCAGCTGACTGAAGAGAAGTCTAGAATTCCAATTCCTCAGTGCCAGAGCTGGTATCTTTCAATGAAGTGTTTCAGGGGTGTCAGCTTTATGAAGAAAACTAAAGAGGACTGCCGTAAGGCTTCCCCAAGAATGGGACCAACTTGGAAGAGCACTCAGCAAAGGACACAGCACGATCCCATGGGGATCGCATGCACAAGGTGCTTTTAGTCCTATGCTCAGGGTTTACTCCTTTTCTGCTCTCAGGAATCACTCCTGGCAGGGCTTTAGGGGACATATAGAGTGTTAGGGATCAAGCCCTGATTAACTGTGGTACATATATACAATGGAATGCTATGGAATACTATGCAGCCATCAGGAGATAGGAAGTCATGAAATTTTCCTGTACATGGAAAGACATGAAAACTATTATGCTAAGTGAAATAAGTCAAAAGGAGAGAGATAGACACAAAATAGTCTCACTCATCTATGGGTTTTAAGAAAAATAAAAGATATTATAGTAGTAATGCACAGAGACAATAAAGATAAGAGCTGGAAAACTGGCCCACAAGGAGTGGTGAGGGCAGTTAGAGAAATAACTACACTAACAACTATCATGACAATGGTACTGAGTGACAGGAATAGAATGCCTAACTTGAAAACAGGTAGGGGGTGGGGAAGGAGAAAGATGGGGGCATTGGTGGTGGGAAGGTTGTACTGGTGAAGGGGAATGTTCCTTTTACTGAAGCCTATCTGCAAACATGTTTGTAATCATAGTGCTTAAACAGAGATATCATTTTTAAAAAAGGAGAAAACAATTTAGAAAAATAAAGAAAGAAATAGGTCCTGGCAGGCTTGGGAGATGATATGGGATGCCAGGGATCAAGGTCCAATACATCCTGGGTTGGCTGCCTACGAGGCGATGTACCACTCTGCTATCACTCCAGCCCCTAGGCCAAATTCTTTTCTACATCCCATCCCACCCCCAGAAGGGAGAAAAAAAGAATAGAGCTGAGTCAGAGATATAGTACAGGAAATAAGGCACTTGCTTTGTATGAGATTGACCTTGATTCTATCCTTGGCACCAGACATGGTCCCTAGAGCATTGCTAGAAGTGATACCTGAGCACAGAGCTAGGAGTTAACTCTGAGCACATCCAGATGTGACAGGAAGATGATGACAACAAAGATGATGAGAAAAGAGACAATGACAAAAATAGATGGAGGAGGAGGAGAGGAAAAAGAGAAGGGAGAAGAGTAGGAGGAGAAAGAGGAGGAGGAGGAGGAGAAGGAGAAAGAAGAAGAGGAGAAAAAAGAGAAAAATTTACCTTCATACCTCCCTGTGGGCCTGCTTCTCCTCCAGGTGCCCAGATCAGTAGCAGCTGGCCTCACACAACCCCATCCACAGGGCTCAAAAATCCAGGTACATTGCCCCACTAAAAGTCTAGCCTCCACTTCCTCCTAGCCATAGCACCCCTTGAGTGCTTCCCCATTCCCCATCTAGCCCTCCTTGCCCTGGCCCTTGCTCAGGTGCTGACACTGACATTCTGGATCCTTGTACAGCATGCAAAGGGCTGCAACCTCCTAATGAGGGCTCCATCCAGCCCTCAAAGCCTGAGCAAAAGTGATCCCCCTCATTTCCAGGCTGAAAACTATTTTGAGGCTTCCTCCATTGTGCTAAATAATGAATACTCCCGCCTGACATCCAAGGCCCTTCCTAAGCTGACTTCTGAGTCCCTTTTAAGGCAAGTTTCCTGACTCTTGCTAACATAACCCACCCTGGCCAAATCCTACTCGGATACCACTAGGCTTTGCCAACCTCTTCATGCCTCCCACTTACTGTTGCCCCTCCCTCTCCCTACAAATTGCTGTAGAACCTCACTGTCCACACCTCCTGCCCCTGGATCAGAGCCTGACTGGGCAGCACCTCAAAAGCAGGAAGCATCCAGATCTACCTGATTGAATGGCTCACTTCTGTGCCCCCAACATCCCTCAATAATCTCCATTCACTGTTACTGAATTCAGGGTAATTTTAATTATGCTTTTACATTTTGTTCATAAAGGTCCATGACACTCTTTGCAGAGGTCATTATGGTCATTCACTTCCCATATCACTCAGTGCTTCTCTACCTCCCACAGACCAATGTCCTAGGAAAGAGACCAAAGACAAGGACTCTCCCCAATGTCTCTACCCCAAGCACAGAACCAGGTATAGAGCAGAGGCCGAGGAAAAACCTGCTGAAGTTACTGCTTATTAAGATACAGTCCCTCCCTTCCTCTCAAAAACTGTGAAAGTCTGAGGATTTTAACTAATGCCTATAAGAAAAAGTGAACCAAGAAATGACATTTCTTTTTATATGAAGAAATCACACTTAACTGCAAACAGACCAGCTCTGTGTAGAAAAATAATCCAGCAGGCATCTAGCACGATGAGGGTCTTAGAAGAAGAAAACAAAGGAGGTCATGGGCCAGAACAGTTCAAATGAGGGATGTCCAAAAAAATCCAAGATGCAAAGAGGGTTCTGGGGAAAGTCTGCCAACTGCATCTGGGAGCAGAAGAGGTAGCTACTTTTCTAGAAGCAGTGAAAATTCCAGCATAAATCACCAGTTTCCGTCCCCTTAAGGAGAACCAGCAGAAAATTTGGTGACAGTAATTCTCAGTTTAGCTGCCTAGGAGAACCCCCGGGGAGCATTTAAATCTGATGTATCAGAAATTCAAAAACTCTCATTTGAAAGGGGGTGGGGATCCATGCTTTGACAGTCCTCAATACCCCAAGATAATTCCAGTATGAAGCCAAACTGGAGAGACTTGTGTTACAGACCTAAACTGGCACATGGGTCATCAGGGAACCTTATAATACAACTCCTGATTTGGTGCAAGAGGAAATGGTGGTGGTTGGAGGGCTGGGGCTAAGAGTTGGCATAACTCACAAGCAGAAAGGTTTTGCGGTTTTTTCACTGATTAATTGATTAATTAGTTGATGGGCCACACCCAGCAGTGCTCATGGGTCTTTCTCTCCTGGCCCTGTACTCAGAAATTACCCTTGGCAGGCTGGGGGACCATAATGGTTGCTGGGAATCAAACCAGGTCCCTTTCAGGTCTGCCGCATGCCAGGCAAACTCCCCACCCATCTCTGTACTATCTCTCCGGCCACAAGCAGAAAGGTTGTGCTGGTAGGACTCAAGTTTATAAATTAATGAAATATCCAAAAAAAGATGCCAGATTATTTTACAGTGTAATGCTGCATGGAGGCCTAGAAATGGAATTGTGGTTCACTAGGGCTCCTCAGCCTTTCTATTCCACCTGAAATCATCTCTCAGTTCCCCCAAATAAAAACATTCTAAAACAAAGCCAAAATTGAAACCCAACAAAGCAGAGCTGTTTCATAAAGACAAGAATCCAGAACCCTACTTTGATGGCTTCTATCTTCTCTGTCCCAAGGCACCTATATTGTCTGTGAAGTTTAACAAAAGACAAGCCTAAATGCTTTGAAAATGCTTTAATTTTTCACAGACTGAAAAAAAAATTGTAGGAACTGAAACAGCTGCTGCATTAGTCAGGAGGTATCTGTAGCTAGAGAGACAAAGGTAAGCCCAGCTTAGTGAAAATTAGGGTATTAAGGCATTAAGTATGGGGAATTTGCAGGATTTGGAGCAACACCATCATATTCAGGAGGTTTATCCTGTAAAGTGTGTCAAGCTCATTGACTGCTTAGAAGAGTAAACAGAGAAGGAAAAAAGCATAAAGTTGTTGCATGCTCCTTTGGGGGGGGGGAGTAAACACTGACAAGTGTATTGACAAGTGCATCAACATCAATGCACTTCACTTCCCGAGTTGGAAGCCTGCAGTCCCCAGTGATCGACTACTTTGTACATGCTCCTGGTCTTTCTCTGATTTCCTCCTGGTGAATTCCTGGCTCCTAATATCTTCTCCCAGGGTGGCTCTAAATTCTGAGAGCTGAGAAAATCTTGTCTGGCAGAGCTTGGGAAATAGCTGATTCAAGAGCCAAGCAGCATGGGAACCCAGACAATGACCAGCTCTCTTAAAAATAATAAATTGGCCCAAAAACCAAAAAATAAAAAATAAAAACCTTATTTGGGGCCAGAGAGATAGCATGGAGGTAGGCGTTTGCCTTTCACGCAGAAGGACGGTGGTTCGAATCCCGGTATCCCATATGGTCCCCTGTGCCTGCCAGGGCCGATTTCTGAGCATAGAGCCAAGAGTAACCCCTGAGCGTTTCCGGGTGTGACCCAAAAACAAACAATAATAATAATAATAATGATTTGGGGAGGAGAGGATATAATAGTTATTATCAATTTTTTGGATTTTTTGTTTAGGGACTCTACCCTCCAGTGTTTAAGGCTGACTCCTGGTTCAATGCTCAGAAATCACTCTTCAGAGGGCTTGAGGGACTATATGAAATGCCAGAGATCAAATCCAAGTCAGTCACATGCCAGTCAAGTGCCCTACCAACCCACTATACTATTTATCTTGTCCTTAGTCATTACCAATCTTACATAGTAAGATTTCTTTGAAATCTTATGTTTGGATATTATATTTTATATAGGTTGGATTTTATATTTTCTAGTAATGAAATTTCACCCATTTATGATGAAGGTATCCTTTGATAACTTGGGCATTGCTTCGATGCAGCATTTATAATCTATATTATTTCCACACTATTTGTGTGAAACTGATGAGGAAATATTTAAGTCACCTTTTCAACACCCAAGAATTAACCCTACAGGATACTGTGGTTGGAGGAGGAGAAACGATGAAGGTAGGCTGTAGGAATCAGAAACAGCCAATTCTGATGGCCCAGGGCTGCAGTCAGCTGAGACAAAAATGTTGATTAATTTAATTAAACATGTTTAATCATAATAAAAATATATCTATCATACACAATTTACCTTTTAACAGTCAAAATGTTATGCTGGGGCTGAAGTGGTAGCACAGCAGTAGGGCATTGCCTTGCATACAGCTGATCCAGGACAGACATGGGTTTGATCCCTGGTGTCCTATATGGTTCCCCAAGCCAGGAATGATTTCTGAGTGCAGAGCCAGGAGTAACCCCTATGCACTGCCTGGTGTGGCCCAAACAAAAAACAAAAAATACATTATGTAGCACTCAACACTAAATCCAGACTATGGTATCACATTCTATACCTATTAAACAATAACTCCCACCCCTCCACCCCACAACCAACCTGTAATCTCTCTAATCTGTGTCTCTATGAATTTGCCTCTTCTAGATATTTCATATTGGTGGAGTCATAGAAATGTTGCTCTCCTGTGCCAACTTATTCTCTTAGCCAGGTCTTGTAAGGTCATCCTTTTATTAGTGGGTAATGACACATTGTCCATCTCTACAAGTTTGGTTTCTCCATCTACTGTGGGATTTGAGGGTGTTTTCTTTTTTTGGCTGTGGCAAACAGTGTTGCTCTGAGCACCAACATGTTTGCATTTCTTCTAGGTGTCTAGAAGTAGAATTTCTCTAAGTGTAATTGGTTTGATTCCCAAATTACTCTTAAGTACCCCTGTCAGAGCACAGACAAGCCAATGCTCTACCTATTATTATAGTTTTCTGCTGAAATTAAGGCCATCCTTTTTGTTTTCAAATAAATAATACAAGTACTTTTTCTCCTTCAAAAGAGCTGATAAATGATGTTTACGGGTTCAGCTTCACTTTTTCCTAATGTGATTTTTTTTCCCAAAGTTCTCCGGATTTCAAAGTGCAGGTTTTGTTTCTGGATCTGGGAAATGAATAGATCAAGATGCAGTTGCTATGGAAAAGTGAATCCATTACCATTACCACAAAAGCAAATTTAATCCTGAACTCATGGGTTCTTGAGTATTCTCTCAGTTGCTTAAGAAGTTCAAGTTTATTGTGTAATTTAAGTAGGCACATCTGGGTGACACTCCCAATATCCAGTCCTCCCTTGTGACCCATGTACAATGTCATTCATCTTGCCCCTCAATGAATCCCTCATGGTCCCAGTCATGATGCCCTGGAACTATTCCTCTACCATCTGTCCCTTTCTAGTATACAATGCCACCTTCTTGTTCATATGTCATCAGTCCTCTGTACTTGGTTCAGAATATGTGGTTGGAACCTTATGGCCTGTTTCCCCATGCTGCTGTCATGTAACCTGTCATGGAGCCTCTGCAGGGCTATAACCTACTCTGTCACCGTGACTTTCCTCAGTCTATAGACACAGCCATGTTGTGAGCCAAACCTGTTCGCAAGACACCAGCGCCTGCAAACAGATCCTTCGTGGAGTTTCGGGAAAAATCCGCGGGGAGAGAGTGGGTACACGGACGGCGAACGACGGAAAATATGTTGTAGAAATGAATGAAACCACACAGATAGTATGGGGACTCAACGTTATCAGAAACGAGAGACAAATTTATTTTTTAAGCTGGCAGCTTTTAAAGGTTAGAGACTTGGAAGGCAGATGCAGATTCTAGACATCAAAGAGGCTGGGAAAAGAATGAAGGACTCTAGCTTAAATTAGCATATAAAAGAGTTGAAACTGAAGGTGAAAAAAGCAGCTAGTTTTGGGTTCCCTTTGCTTTGGGTAAAACAGAAGGAAAACGTAATTACAGGGGAGTTGGAATGTGAGGAATGTTTCAGAGTTTTGGGGAAAAAATGAAAATTACTTTATTATGAGCTAAGTTTATGGAAAGGCCTGAATTTAGGCGCCAAGGTAGCAAAAATTACAGGGAGTTATTAAATGGGAGACTTTTGGCTGTTTGATTGCTGTTCTAGTTAGAAAGAATTTACTAAGGCCTGATTTCTAATAAAGGTTTAAAATAAAGAGAGAAATAGTTACAGCCCTTATGAAATTATGTCCAAATAATCCACGCAAAGGGTCAAGTGATTTTGACTGCTCTAAGCGGGCCTTTTTGGCAGATAATTTCTTTTTTGAAGAGAGCACTACACTTTCGTGTGTGCCTCTCCTGAATGGGGTGTAGCACAGCCACATGTGCATGGGTGAGAACCTCTGTCCTACCATTTGTCTAGGCATAGACGAGGGGCAAAGAGATAATTGCCTTGCTGAAAGCTTCCTTCTAGCTCTTACTCTCTCCCATTATACCTCTTACCACTGGATACTTTTTCAGTGAGTGAGATTTGAAGTGACTAATTAAGGGTCAGAGTGATAGAACAGCAGTAGGGCATTTGCCTTGCATGCTACCAACCCTGGACAGACTCGGGTTCAATCCCCGGCATCCCATGTGGTCCCACAAGCCTGGCAGGAGCGATTTCTGAGTGCAGAGTCAGGAGTAACCCCTGAGTGCCACCAGTTGTCGCCTAGAATTGGGGCAAAAACCAAGACCACCAACTACAGAAGACTGATTAAAACAACAGTGATGAAACAGAACTTCTAGAACCGTAAAGAAAGACTTCATCCTAGGCTCCATCCTTTAACCTGTGCAAATACCAAGATCTCTAGATACAGAATCCTGATTTTATCATCCACAACCAAGCAGAAAGTTTTCAGACACCACAAAAAGATCTAGGGGAGAGTAAAAGAATAAAAGCAGAGCCTGTAGTTATTCCCATGACAGTATACTTCAAGGGCGGAGAAACCATGTATCTCTTAGGCCTAGGTAATTCCGTTTCTAATCTCCCCAATATTTACTGTGCCTATGCAAAAAAAAAGGAAGCACAAATTAATTTTTTGGTTTAGTTATTGTTGTTGTTTTATGTGCTTTGTTTTGTTTTTATTTCAGGACCATGGTTATTGTGTGGTTGTTGTCTTTATTGCTGTAGTGCTTTTGAGGGTTTTTGTTTGATTTTTTTGTATTGTTATTATGTTTTTCTTCCTTTTTCCTTTTCTTCTCTTAAATTGATATTTATGGCCTCTAGAAGGACTTCTCCCATTTTATGCTTGTTTGATTTTTGCCCCTTTATTTTTTTCTCTCCTTCAAACAGAAGCAAATAACTTGAACCATCTTGTTTTGCCTCACAAATTGAGGGGGAAATAATCGAAGGTACCAAGACCAAACAGTCATATGAACATTAAGTAGAAATAAAAAATAATCAGACTTAAACACCAAATCCAAAGCCAACGACAACAGAATCAATACTCAATCTACAAAAGCTAGACACAGAGGGGACCACTTATACTAGCAGCCTGGGGGATACAGGAGGGGGATATCGATTCATGGATGCATGCTGGGATTCAATGTCGCTATGTACCTAAAATATTACTGTGAAAGATTTGTAACCCACTTTGGTCATAATAAAAATTATTATTATAAAAAAAGAAGAAAAAAAGAAAGTGACTGATTAAGGGCCAGAGAGATAGTAGAACTGATAGGGTGCTTGCATGCAGCTGACCCATATTCAACTCCTGGCATCTCATGTGATCCCCAATCCTTCCAATAATGATTTCTGAATGCAGATCCAGGAGTAACCCATGAGCACCAGTGGGTATAGCCTAAAAATCAAAATAAGTAAATAAAGTGACTGATGAACCTCTTTCCCACTCTGACTATAATAGTTGTCAGAAGTTCCTGAGAGGGAGGGATAAAGCACACCAGGGAAAGTGCTATGAGGAAGAACAAAAACTGCTAGAAGCCTTTAGCATGTACTTTTATGGGAAGGAAAAGGCCAGGTGGGGCAAGCAAGTACATGATAGTTCCAACGACTCTCTGTCACAGTAGGAGGTGGTCTTGGGGACAAGGATAGAACCCTGACATGAAAGAGGACTGCAGACTTCAAAGAAAGGACGGTGAGGGCTATTTTGTGTGTAGAAGGCAAAATCTCAGGACTTGGTTCCAGGAATTGTGGACAGTTCTTCCCCCCATGTTCAGTCATCACCATCAGAAACTCAACAACTTGATTCGCAATATCCTTTTGTGAAGTCACACATCCTCAAGCAACAATAGTGTCCCCTAGGACCATAGACCTGGGGTCCAAGACAGATGTTCTCAATGCTGGCCGTCTACCAAAGGAACTGAGAAATTGTCCCGTTGTAGTTTTCAGCTCCCACACTCAAGTCACTAAAATAAGTTGTGCTGGACTCTGAATGTTGGAAGCTCCCCTCGTGATTGTCACCTTGCAAATCTTGATTCTAGGACATTGATTCTCAAACCCTGACCCAGCAATTATAGCATCATCAAAGAATATGTCAATACAGGTCTTAAATCTGTGAAGTTGAACACTGGACAAGCCCTTCTAGATGATTTTGCAGCTGGATCAGGCAGGAGAATAGTAGATCATTATTGACTTGACTGCAGTTGCCTCCCATCCCATCCATTCTCCAAGCCAGCAACCTACAAAACTCAGATACAGGGTAGATACCCAAGCAAATGACCTCCATAGAGAAGGGGTTGTTCTGCTCTTGAGAGATAGAAGAAGTATACCTACTTTTAGTTTTGCTCTTGGTTCTTCCTGCCATGGTTGTCTCTGATTGCAAACAGGGTCTGTGCAGCAGTGGAGCAGAGAGGCTGAGCCCAAGCAGAAGATATGATAGACTGGTGGCTAGAGAACTAGAGGTTCCAATTGAGAGATGGTGTGAAATTCAGATAATTTCTAGAGACTCTCAGCATCCTGTTTGCACATCTTTGCTTACTTCCTTAAGAGCTCTTCAAGAGTCTTCAATTGCACATGTTAATATTCAAAGAAAGCAGGGGAAAAGTGATAAAATAACCAGGGTGTGGGTGGGGAACTTTGCAAAGAAATGATTGTCACAAACAGTACCTCTAGAAGAGCCCTTACTGAAAAATGTCTGAGTGGGATTTCCTTCAAATCACTATAAAGAAGAAACACAAAGTGGAAGTAAATATTATGAGTGGGTCCCAGACATCGCTGTCCCACATCTAATCCTAGTTCTTCTTTTATAACATCTGTGAATCAAAGCAAATTAATTAAATTGTAAGTATCTCTTTCCTCCTCTACAAAATGGTATTGTGACAGCATGAATCTAATCATTTATTTTGTGAATTAAATGTGATCATGGCAATGAAGTGCTCGGTATTGTGCTCTTCACTCAATAAAACCTAACCTTCTGCTTTAATACTATTTTTAGAGCTATTTTATAATTGAATTTGAGCAAACATGGTTACACTAGTTTTGGCATTAATATTTGTGATGCATACTTACTGCACCCTCGCCACCACCAATGTGCCTAGACCCTTTGTCACTGACCTTATGTCAATCCTCCTCTTCCTTTCCCATCCCCTGGCCTCATCCCTCCTACTAAAATAGAAACCTCAGTATATTAATAAAGATCTGTATATTAATACTATCTTTAATGATATTATTAGTATGGTGACCTAGAGTGAAATGCTCTAACCTATGACTTCTCATTGTTCCTACTGGAATACTGTTTTAATTAAGAGAATTTAATATTTTCTATTAAACTTTCATCCAGAAAAAAATCATTATAACCAATCACAGATGCAAAGATGCTTTTTCAAATTTCAAAATAAATGTATTTTAATATCTGACTTAAGAGCCTGTTTGCTTTAAACAGAGTAAAGGTCTACTCTTGCTTGTATTCCCTAAACACTCAAGTCAGTTGGTATCTGTTCTCCAAGTGGTGAATCAGATACACAGGGGCCTTCCATATGGAGATACATTTTTGAAGAGATGGATTTAGATAAAAAAAATTATATATATATATATATCACTAGGGTCAGAGAGCTAGTACAGCAGGCAAGGTTTTAGCTTTGAATGCTGCCTACCTGGGTTTGATCCCCAGCATCCTCATGGTCTCTAAAACACCATCAAGGGAGATTCCTGAATGCAGAGTCAAGAGTCTCTCCTGAGGAGTCAGAGAGATAACTTGGAGGTAAGGCATTTGCCTTGCATGCAGAAGGACAGTGGTTCAAATCCTGGCATCCCATATGGTCCCCTGAGCCTGCCAGGAGTGATTTCTGAGCGTAGAGCCAGGAGTAACCCCTGAGCAAAACTAAATGTGACCTAAAAACCAAAAAAAAGTCCCTCCTGAGCACGACCAATGTGACTCAAAAAAGAAATGATAAATGACATCTAATTTAGGATGACATCACCTGATCCTAGTTTTAGGCTAAGACATATGTCTTCTCCAAGCTAAGTTATTCTTATGCCTAGGAACTCATTTATTTAGGCCTCAAAATCACCATAGCAGTTCACATCTTGATGGCTAATTGATCTTCTTGCACCATATTATACATATTAAGCCTAAGTATATATAATGTGGCAGGTCTAAACTGACTCCTTCCTTCTACTAAAAATATTTCTACTAATACAGCCCTGACCAGGGATGTGATTTAGCAGCAAAGTGTATGTCTGGCAAGTATAACACCTAGGCTTAAATCCTAAATTTAAAAATAAAAGCATCTACTTTATACCACCATAAAATAGAAAGAAGAAAGAAAAAAAGAAAAAAGAAAGAAAGAAGGAAGGAAGGGAGGAAGGGAGGAAGTAGTAAGGGAGGAAGGGAGGAAGGGAGGAAGGGATAAAGGAAGTAAGAAGAAATGAGGAAAGAAAGAAAAAAAAGAAAGAAAAAGAAAGAAAGAAAGAAAGAAGAAAGAAAGAAAAAAGAAAGAAAAAAGAAAGAAAGAAAGAAAGAAAGAAAAGAAAGAAAGAAGAAAGAAAGAAAGAAAGAAAGAAAGAAAAGAAAGAAAGAAAGAAAGAAAGAAAGAAAGAAAGAAAGAAAGAAAGAAAGAAAGAAAGAGAAAGAAAGAAAGAAAGAAAGAAAGAAAGAAGAAAGAAAGAAAGAAAGAAAGAAAGAAAGAAAGAAAGAAAAGAAAGAAAGAAAGAAAGAAGAAAGAAAGAAAGAAAGAAAGAAAGAAAGAAGAAAGAAAGAAAGAAAGAAAGAAAGAAAGAAAAGAAAGAAAGAGAAAGAAAGAAAGAAAGAAAGAAGAAAGAAAGAAAGAAAGAAAGAAAGAAAGAAAGAAAGAAAGAAAGAAAGAAAGAAAGAAAGAAAGAAAATACTGTAGCCTAAGGTTAAGGTCTCATCATTCTTTATTTGGAGAGTTAAGTAATATTGAACTCAATAACAACTAAAATTGATATGAATTTAGTTCCCTTTCTTCAGTGCTCAGTCTCTCTCTCTCTTTTTTTTTTTTTTTTTAGGAAAAGGAGGGTATGCTCAAAGTTCACTCCTGCCTCTATGCTCAGGGTTCATTTTTGGTAGGCTCAGGGGACCATGTGGTGTGCCAGGGATCAAATTCAGGTCAGCATCAAGGCAAGCAAGTGTCCAACCCACTGTAGTCTCTCTGGCCCCATTTCTTTTCCATCTTAACAGTAAATTCCATTGTGGGAAAAGTCTACAAGAAAATATTCATTGAGGGGCCAGAGAGATAGTACAGTGGTAATGTGTTTGCCTTGCATGCGGAAGATCACTGGTTCGATTCCCGGCATCCGATATGGTCCCCTGAGCCTGCTGGGGGCGATTTCTGAGTGTAGAGCCAAGAATAACCCCTGAGCATTGCTGGGTATGACCCAAAAACCAAAAAATATATTTATATATTCATTGAAGTAAATTGTTTTTTTGAGGTTGCCCATCAATAGTACCCGTTATAGGTACTATTGGCAAGCCCATTCAGAGGATATTGGATCCCAGCTAGAACAGGAAGGTAGTTGTCAGCTACCCTGTAATTTCTTCGACTCATTCTTCTAAACCTTTGCTGCAGGTACCACATCTGTGTTCCTGTGTTGGTCTATTTCCTCCCTCTGCTGGTCATCGGCTATGCATACATTGTTGTAGGAATCACCCTGTGGGCCAGCGAGATCCCTGGGGACTCTTCTGACCGATACCACCAGCAAGTCTCTGCCAAGCGCAAGGTGAGCAAAGAGTGCCATCACATAACACCACCGGGCTTCAGAGACCCAGCTGAGTCCCAGCTGAGTTAGTTTGAGGCCCAGAAACGCAGGGAGCCTGGAGGCAGCAGGACCTGGGTGTGGGGGGCAGCAAAGGAAGGGGCAGGAAAAGGATAAAAGAGATGAACTTTCTCTGCTCCTCCTGGCACCTTTGAGGTTTCTGTCCAAGAATCAATCAGGCCATGGAAAAAGTGACATTTATTTTGTTCCTGAGTAATCTTTCCAGATTCTTCCATGCATTCATCAGAGAAAGATTCTGTTTTTCCCTGTAATAAGCACTGGTCTCAATTTTTCAATTAATGAATATCTGCAATGTTCAGATTAAAAATAGTTCAATATGACTGAAAATAGGGGCCAGAGAGTAAAGAAGGTAAAGTACTTACTTTGGGCTCATCCTGGTTTGATTTCCAGTGTGCCACTGCTCCCCCAAACACCTCAACAGTGACCCCTGAGCACACTAAGCAGAGTCAAATAAGCCCTCAAATAAGCAAAAAAAAAAAGTTTTTGAAAAATAAAGAACTTTAGGCTCAAGTTCCTCTTTACCCCTTCAGTCTTTTTTTTAATACTATCACCATGAGCAACAATACTATGAATTGCAATAACACCTCCTAGGGATGGGGGAATCTCCCAAACAGTGTTCAGGAGGCTAAGGATAGCACCAAGATTTTCTGCCAACCACTTATCCAGTTCTCACTGCTTCTATAGTCATATGGTGCCAGAAAGTGTATAAGTCACCCAGTGTTGCTGGACCTCCAGAGCTGTAGCCAAAGGTGCTGGGGAACTTTTAGAGCTGCTTAGGAGACCATTTGTTGGGGGATCAAATCAAGATTGGCCACATGTAAGTTATGATGTTAAACCCCTATACACTCTCCAGCCCCTATGACAACTTTTTGGTTGGTTGGTTGGTTGGTTGGTTGGTTGGTTGGTTGGTTGGTTGGTTGGTTGGTTGGCCATTCGGTTGGTTGGTCGGTTGGTTGGATTTGGAACACACCGATGGTGCTCAGAATTCACTGCTGGCTTAAGGATCACTCCTGGTAGGATCAGAAGACAATATGGGGTCTGGAGATAGAACCTAAGTCCTCCTGTGCAAGACAAGCATCCTACCCACTGTAATATTCCCTCATTCTTTGAAATCCCCTCTAAACAACCAACACTCTGGGGCTGAGCTGTCTAAATCCCTTGGGCCCTTCTGATTCTGCCTCCTCCCTTCTTGTATCTTCCCCACTATAATACCCACTCTCTTTGTTCAGTCACTACTGGCTCTGCATTATCTTCACTAGTCATTGCCCAGCAGGATGGCATAACAAACATGACTGAGCATGAGGATTACTGAAAGGGCTTGTAAAACCCAGAATTCTGGGTCTCACTAGAAGGGTTTCTAATTCAAATCTGGTGGAGTTCAAAATTTTGTATTTCTGCCAAGTTACCAAGAGATACTGTTACTCCGAAGAGTCGCAAAAACTGCCAATGTATCCAAAGTCCTTTGCTCCTCCTTCTCTAAAGGAGTTCTAAGCACTTGCCACCACTTACTGTGAAGTGTCAGGGAGGGTGGGAGACAAGAAAACAAGTCTCTCTTGACACAAGAGAAAATGAGAAGAAAACCTCTAACCTCTCTTGCCAGGTAGTCAAGATGATGATTGTTGTGGTTTGCACTTTTGCCATCTGCTGGCTGCCCTTTCACATCTTCTTCATCCTGCCCTACATCAATCCAGACCTCTACTCTAAGAAGTTTATTCAGCAGATTTATTTGGCTATCATGTGGCTGGCCATGAGCTCCACTATGTACAACCCCATCATCTACTGCTGTCTGAATGACAGGTAAGAACCCCAGGTCCCTTGGAATTGCAAGACCATCTGTCTATTTAGCTGCCAAGCAGTCGGACAAAGTGAGCACAGCTGACTGTGAGCTCTGAGGGAACAGTGAGGACTGCAGCAGACCAAGTGCCACTGGATTGCTCCTTCCTGGTAAATCAACATGTCAGAGTGTCAGCCCAGAGTGTGCAGGCATTTTTAAATTTCCAAGACAAAACCATAAAAATCTGTATTTTGCGTGAACCCTTCCAACTCATAAATAAATGAACTCTGCCAAATAAGTCAGTGGAGCAGGTTTTCAAAACTGGGTTGATTGTATGAATTAGAACTGCATATTACATCTTCTTCTTGATCTGTGAATTTGTTCCCTCTGCTCTGGGTGGGGCTGTCCATGCAAGTAGCTAGGCAAGAGACAGACAGGCAGGTAGACAGGCAGCTGCAACACTGGAATGCCATTCCCATGAGGCATTATTTCCTCTTTCCAATGGTTCATTTTCCTCATCTCATCACACAATCTGGACATCTATTTCTTCTTTTCTTCCTGGAGTTCCAGAGGACCAGGTAAGGCAAAGGAGTTGGGGGTGTCTCAGAAGCCTACGTCTGCCTTTGCTCAGTTTCTGTCCACTTAAAAACATCTTTTGTGAAGCAGATACCAAGGGCTCTGTATTTGGAGACAAATAGTCCCTTGAATGTGTTCACCATCTCCCTTAGTCTGCCTCAATAGTCATTCTTCCAAAGCGTCTCACTACCAACGTCAGCAATTTTAAGGTAAATCTCCCAACATACGTACATAAAAGCTGATCTTTCTCACTTAACAAACAGGGAAACTGAGACACACTGAAGAGACCAGACTGACAGAAAGTGACGTTTTAGATAAGTCTATTTGAGGGAAAGGCCTGAGTTCTGAATTGACCCAATGTTAACCATCTGGCCCCAGCCAGTCAACCTCAAAGAACATAGGCATTTCCTGTGCCCACGGGTTCAAGTCCCAGGTCTTACCTTCATAATGGACTTTAAAGCCTTCTGGGTCTTTACTTCTTTACCTATCATTTAATTCCAAATAATAATAATAATAATAATAATAGCAGTGAATGGTACATGGGTGTGTCCACATGCTAATGATTTATTGAGGGACATTGAGAATGGGCGCATCCAGGCCTCACCTCTCCCTCTCTCCCCGCAGGTTCCGGGTTGGATTCAAGCACGCCTTCCGGTGCTGCCCCTTCATCAGTGCCAGCAACTATGAGGGTCTGGAAATGAAATCAACCAGGTACCTCCAGACCCAGGGAAGTGTGTATAAGGTCAGCCGCCTGGAGACCACCGTCTCCACTGTGGTAGGGGCCCAGGAGGAGGAGCTGGAGGATGGCCCCAAGGCCACACCCTCAACCCTGGACCTCACCTCCAATGGATCCTCTCGCAGCGACTCCAAAACCATGACGGAGAGCTTGAGTTTCTACTCCAACATGCTCTCCTAGACCACAGAGCTGTCCTTAGGAGCCGCCGCCAGTCCTTGTCTTGCCTCATTTCATGCATGGATAATTCCCATCCTCTGGAAACCACCAAAAACACCTTCACAGCAGGGCTTGTGAAAAGCGCCAGAATAGTGTAGGGAAAACCTTGAATCCAGAGTCAGTCAGAACAAAAATCCCGGACACTTGGATGTCCTTGCCACTCCCAACCTGTGTGACTCAAGGCAAATCAGGAAACTTCTCTGAGCCTCTGAAATGAGAAGGTTGAAGTCGAGTTTTTCTGCAATGTATTCTGTGGTTCGAGAATTAAGTTGGAATGCAGGTACTCACTTCAAAATTAAAACCTGCAATGCGGCAACAGCTCCAATTGATCTGTTCGGAAGCCTGTCTTTAAGTAAACTCGTTCATGGCCCTGCTCAGATTATCCTTTAGCTGCTGGTCCATGTGACATCACTTTACTTCAGGGCAGAACAGCTGAAAGAACCACTTGAAATCAGAATGAAGATTTGACTCAGTTTTTGAGGCATACAGGGAAAGAAAATGTAATTCTGCATCCTTAGGCATTGCAGTATTTCAGTGTGTTCAGTCATTGACACTGACTTAGTCAGCAACAGTCTTGTGTTCATTTGTGTTAATCCTGGTGGCTATTTTAAGCAAATCAATGGAAGCAGGGTATAACCACTGATACCAGGATGTCAGGAGACCTAATCCATACTTCACCTCTCTGAACGTCTTTGTTCTTCAAAAACAGCATGAAGTTAAGTCACAATGTATAGGTGTATTCCTTCATATTTTAATGTCCAGTGGTTCAATAATTGTATCGGTTTCTTATTTCATAAAGAGAGAGAGAAAAAGAACAAAGAAAACTGGTGATGTCAGGACTAGAGAGCTAGCTCAAGGGAATAGTTTACATGATTTTCATGTGAGAGACCCAGGCTTGATCCCTGTTAAATCCAAGTACCGGTGGTCCCCCAAGTACTGCTAGGAACTACCAAGAGCACAAATCTAGGATAATCCCTTGAGAACCACCAGGTTTACTCCCTTCTCTCCCCCCACACACAAAAAAAAAAATTGGTCTCAAAAAGAATAGAGTACAAGTGTAGGGACTTAACTGTATAGCTCCTGAAGATGTAACAAATGCTAAGACCATTCTCTAATTGATCCTAAAACTGTGAGACATTTCTTTCTCCTGGAAGACTCTGGACTTCAATAGAGCAGAGAACTTTTGAGCAAAAACTGCATCTCTGCATCAGGATCTCCTAGCCTGCGTCCCACCACTGAGATGCCATCAAGGGTGACAAGCATCTGTACTATGTAGGTTTTGTAGGCAGAGCCTTAGCTTTGTGTAAGCCGAAGGTGTGTATTCAAGTACACAGTGAGAAAAACTTGGAGCTACCCTGGCTTTATCCTCTAGGCTCTCTAGCACTCCTCTCCCCACACCTGGGCTTTGCTGGCCTCCTGACTGTAAGAGGGAAGATGGCTCACCAAGCCTGTAGGACTAAGAGCCATGAGCTTAATGCTTTATGTCCCAACACAGCCTCAGGAGTTCTAGCCACTGAGCATGCTGTTTACTTCTGTCTTCTAGATCAAAGGCAAGCACAAGACTTCATCACATCCATGAACGTCCACCATGTGGTCTGAAGAATGAATGGGCATGTTCTGCATCTGTACAATGGAGTGAGAAAAATGCTTCCCACCAGTGTTCTAGTCTTTACCAGTGTTGCTTCCTGTAACCTGATTAGGGTTTTGGTAAGAGTGGGGGAAGTTCTATAGCAATAGTATAAACCAAAAAGATCCAAGAGCCAGGAGCCAGAGAAATAATACAGTGGCTAAGGTGCTTGTTTGCCTTCCACAGAGTAGACTGGAGTTTAAGTCTGAGCACTCCATATGGTACCCTCTTCCTGCCAGGAGTGATCCTTGAGCCCTGCACACCACCAAGTGTGGCACCAAAACAAACAAACAAAAATCCAAGAAATGTATTTTGTTTAGCAACATAGGAAGATTTAAGTAAATTAAATGAAGCCAGCTTGCTGCAGATATAAACTTGGGACAACATAATTCAGTGCCCAAACTATTAAATACTGCCCTGTGAACAATCAGGCCATATAGGGATGATTCCTTTCAGGAAAAAAAAATCAGAATGAGGCTGAGAAATACCTACGAAGAAAGTGTAAGGCATTCCCTCTATGGAAGGGGTTAGAGTCAAATTCAATAAAATTACTGAGCATCTGTTCTGCACTTGGCCCTGTATGAGGGATAGGTTATCCTCCTACTCTTGAGGAGCCTGCCAGACTGGCCACTGATGATTTATTTGTGCTGCTGTGTAGAGAAGTGGCTGAAAGGAGATTCACCACAGGATTCAAACGATTTACCTTTGACATGACAATTGAGCCAAAGACTGAAACTTTATAGAGTGTCTTTTGCAATGAGTACACTCAGATTATTCTATCAATCAGTCTAGAAAAACTGAAGGGATGTAATTTCACAGCACCATCATTGAATATGTAAGAGGAAGAGCAAGGTCACCTATGAGCTTTCAAATATGACAGAATTTCCCCTCTGAGAGAACCCAGCAAGTTGTGTTTTGACCTGCCCCCTAAGTACTATTTAACTTATAAAAATATTGTCAGAACCAATATGTGAGAAACATGTGATTTGCACTGTGCATGGGTCCTATCTTACAGAGTGTTGTCCTGTGTTCATCTACTAGATACTTTTCTTTCTGTAGCAAAAAAAATGGCATCATGCAGCCATCTCTGTCATGTCCCTCTAAAACATGGAATCTGTTACTGGCAATGTGCCTCTGTATTATGCCAATCTCCTCTTCCTCATGCTCCTGCAGAAATGAACTGATGGGTAACATGGATTCACATCAGATCATAGTTAAGTGGGGGGGGGGTAATCTATGGGAGACTATAAATGTCAGGAGTCCTTGCCCCCATCACATCCAGCAGAATGCTGAATGGCTAGACTGCACTTTCTCTTAGAAAGATGGACAGACTCCAAGGAAAGTGACACTTGGGAGCTAAGCTCATTGCCCTGGCTTTGGGGAAAACCAGCATAAGTAGAGAGGGGTCATTCCTGAAGTTTTTATGTTTTCCAGTTTAGGATTCTGGAATGAATCTCTATACAAAAATAAAATATGTGTTTGACTATATAATGTCTCTGTCTCAAGTTTGTGAACTATAAGCACCTTTCAGGAAGCTAATTGATAATAGCATGATCTCTAAAATAGTCAATGAGCAGGAGAACTCACTTTAAGGTGCAAGACAAGCACCTTACCCTCTGTACTACTTCTGGGGTCCCTCTCTGTGAATTTTTTTTTTATTTTTGGTCCACACTCAGTGGCACTCAAGGATTACTCCTGGCTCTGCACTCAAAAATTACTCCTTACAGGTTTGAGGCAGCATATGAGATGCCAGTGATTGAACCCAGGTTGGCCACATGCAAGGCAAATGCCCTACTCACTGTGCTATCTTTCTGGCTCCTCTCTGGGAATTTCTCAACCAAGTCAATTTGGCATAAGTTTAATCAAAATAGGGATCAGAAAGATAGTACAGTGTGTAAGATGTTTACTTTCCTCATGGTTGGTCCTAGTTCAATCCCCAGTACTGCATATGGTCCTCTAAGCATTGCCATGAGTGATCCAAGAGTATAGATCCAGGTAATTCTCTCCAATTTAACCAAAACAGGCAAGATTGAGGAAGTTGGGACAAGAGGGGTAAATTGCACATTCAAGGTCATGTTATCAGTATTATGATTAAACTTTTGTAAATTCCAATAGCATGATTTTTCCAAGCAATGAAAAATTGTATCATACAATTTAAGAAAGGAAGAAGCACATTAGATATACAGGAGCTGCAAATTTTATACATAGAATCATGTCTGCTTCTTCTCCCATCAAGAGAATTCTCATCTGATCATAATCATATTTGATCATATGTTTCCAGGATCCTACTGTAATGATTCCACACCCTAACCACAGTAGGCCAACTCCTAGATAGCCTCTGCTGAGCCTGACATTCCATTAAGGAGCAAGTTAGAATGAAAAGGAGTAGGGAATTAAGCCTACACTCCAGGATATATAAAATAGAAAGCCTGAGCTCCAAGCAGCCACTTAGAGATACTGTAAAATGTGTTCAATTTAAGAAATTACAAAATATCCCAACTCACCAAAGAAATTCTGAGAAAAATGATGGATGACACCATTTCCTGTTACTTTAGACTACACTATAAAACTCCAATAATTGAAACAAACTGACATTGGAATAAATGTAGACACAGTTCAATAGATATTTAGAGTGCCCATAAATAAATGTTCACATATAGAAAAGGTTAATAAGAAACCTAGAATATAAAAAGAAAAAATAAATGCTTTAATATGTGGTACTGAGAAAACTAGATAGTAATGGCAAAAAAAAAATTGAATCACTATTTCACACTCTATCCAGGTCCTCAAACTATGGTCCGTGGGCCACATATTGTATTTGTATCTGTTTTGTTTCTTCATTGCAAAATAAGATATATGCAGTGTGCATAAGAATTTGTTCAAAAGTTTTGTTTTTACTATAGTCAGACCCTCCAGTGGTCTGAGGGACAGTGAACTGGCCCCTGTTTAAAAAGTTTGAGGACCCCTACGTACAAAAGTTAGTTCAAAATGAATTATAGACAGGGTTGGCATAATAGTACATTGGTAGGGCATTTATTTGCCTTGTAAGCGGCCAGTCCAGGATGGATCTCGGTTTGATCCCAGGCTTCTCATATGGTTCCCTGAGCCATAGGAGCAATTTCTGAGCACATAGCTAGGAGTAACCCCTGAGTGTCACAGGGTGTGGCCCCAAAAAAAATGAGAGAGACTATTCTGTGTCTATCTCTCTCCCTCTGACTTATTTCACTCAGCATAATAGTTTTCATGTCTTTCTATGTATAGGAAAATTTCATGACCTCATCTCTTCTGATGGCTGCATAGTATTCTACTGTATATATATACCACAGTTTATTTAGGCACTCCTCTGTTGTCAGGCATCTGGGTTGTTCCCAGATTCTGTCTATTATAAATAGCTCTGCAATGCATATAGATGAGCAGAAGAATTTTTTGTGTTGTGTATTTGTGTTCTTAGGTTATACCACTAGGAATGGTATTGCTGGATCATATGGAAGTTCAATTTCCAGTTTTTTGAAGAATCTCATATTGTTTTCCATAAAGGTTGAACAAAACAACATTCCCACCAGCAGTGAATGAGAGTTCTTTTCTCCCCACATCCCCACCAGCACTGGTTGTTCTTGTTTTTTGTGATGTGTACTAGTCTCTGTGGCGTGAGATGGTACCTCATTGTTGTTTTGATTTGCATCTCCCTAATGATTAATGATGTAGAGCATTTTTTCATGTGTCTTTTGGAAATTTTTATTTCTTCTTTGAGAAACTGTCTGTTCATTTCTTCTCCCCATTTTTTTTTTGGGCCACACCCGGTGACGCTCAGGGGTTACTCCTGGCTATGCGCTCAGAAGTCGCTCCTGGCTTGCGGGACCATATGGGACGCCGGGGGGTGGAACCGTGGTCCGTCCTAGGCTAGCACAGGCAAGGCAGGCACCTTACCTCTAGCGCCACCGCCCGGCCCCTCTTCTCCCCATTTTTGATGGGTTAAATTTTTTTCTTGTTAAATTCTGTCAGTATCTTGTATATCTTAGATATTAGCTCCTTATCTGATGGATATTGGTTGAATAGTTTCTACCATTCTGTGGGTGGCATTTGTATCCTCATCACTATTCCTTTGAAATGCAGAAGATTTTCAGCTTAATATAGTCCCATTTGTTTATCTGCACTTCCACTGTTTGGACAGTGCTATTTCTTCCTTGAAGATGCTTTTAGTCTCAATGTCATAAAGTGTCTTACCTACATGTTGTTCTATATACCTTATGATTCTGGGTCTGATATCAAGGTCTTTAATCCATTTGGTCTTGACCTTTGTGCATGATGTCTGAGTTTTCTTTAACATGTGGCTGACTAGTTGTCCCAACACCACTTGGTTAAGAGGCTTGCTTTCCTTGCTCCATTTTGTGTTTCTTGCCCCTTTATCAAAGATTAATTGATTGTATAGCTGAGAAACATTCTCTAAATACTCAAGTCTATTGATCTGAGGGTCTTTATGACAATAGCATACTGTTTTAATGACTATTGCTTTGTAGTACAATTTAAAGTTAGGGAAGTTGATGCCTCCCATCATCCTTTTCCTAAGGGTTGCTCGAGCTATTCATTGGGTGTCTATTGTTCCAAATTAATTTCAGGAGTGTTTGATTCACTTCTTTGAAGAATTTCATGAGTATTCTTAGAGAAATTGCATTAAATCTATACAAACCTTTGGGGAGTATTGCCATTTTAATTATGTTAATCTTCCCAATCCATGGGCAGGGTATGTGTCTCCATTTCCTTGTGTCCTCTTTTATTTCTTGAAGCAGGATTTTGTAGTTTTCTTTGTATAGGTCCTTCACCTCTTTAGTTAAGTTGACTTCATAGTAATAGAGTTTGTGTGACACTAATGCAAATGGGATCTTTTAAATGTTCATTTCTTCTCTTTCATTATTTGTGTATAAGAAGATCATTGATTTTTGCGTGTTAATTTTGTAACCTGCCACTTTGCTATATGATTTTATTGTTTATAAAAGTTTTTTGTAGAGTCATTAGGGTTTTCTATATATAATATCATGTTATATGCAAACATTGAGAGCTTAACTTCTTTCTTTCCTATCTGGATGTCCTTGATATCTTTATTCTTGCCTAATTTCTATGGCAACTATTTCTAGTACTATGTTAAACAGGAGTGATGAGAGAGGGCAACCTTGTCTTGTACCATATTTTAGAGAAAAGGCTTTTCGTTTATCTCCATTGAAAATAATATTTGCCATTGGCTTTGGTAAATGATCTTGACTATATTGAGAAAATTTCCTTCCATTTCCATCTTGATGAGAGTTTTTATCAAGAACGAGTGTTGGACTTATCAAATGCTTTCTCTGCATCTATTAATATATAATTTTTCTTTTCCTTTTGTTGAAATGATGTATTGTGTTGATATGATGTATTGTGTTGATTGATTTACATATGTTAAACCATCCTTGCATTTCTGGAATGAAGCCTAATTGGTCATGGTGTGACTTCTTAATGAGGCATTGGATCCTATTTTCCAGGATTATGTTTAGGATCTTTGCATCTGTGTTCATCAGGGATATTGGTCTGTAGGTTTCTTTTTTTGGCAGCATCTCTGTCTGGTTTTGGTATCAAGGTGATGTTAGTTTCATAAAAACTATTTGGTAGTGTTTCTGTTTCTTCAATTTCCTGAAAAAGCCTGAAAAGGATTGATAGTACTTCCTCTTAATAGATTTGAAAGAATTCTTAATGAATCATTTGGACCTGGGTTTTTGTTTTTGGGAAGATTCTTGATTACCATTTTAATTTCCTCAATAGTGATGGGACTGCTTAGATAAGCTAGATCATCCTCATTGAACCATGGAAGATTATAAGAATCTAAGAATTTATCCATTTCTTCCAGGTTGTTTAGATATGCTACATCCTCTTTTTCAACCGTGGGAGGTTATAAGAGTCCAAGAATTTATGCATTTCTTCCAGGTTCTCATTTTTAGTGGCATAGAGTTTCTCAAAGTAGTTTCTGATTACTCTTTGAATCTCTGCAGTATCTGTAGTAATCTTCCCCTTTTCATTTCTAATCCAATTTATTAAGTTTCTCTCTTTCTTTGTAAAGTTTTGCTAGTGGTTTATCAATCTTGTTTATTTTTTCAAAGAACCAACTTTTGTTTTGTTGATCTTTTGGATAGATTTTTTTGGGTTTCCACTTCATTTATTTCTGCTCTAAGCTTTGTTATTTCCTTCTACCTACTTATTTTGGTCTATTTGTTGATCATTTTCTAATTTTATAAGCTGTGTAATTAAGATATTTATGTAGGCCTCTTCTTCCTCCCTGATGTATGCTTGCAAAGCTATAAATTTTCCTCTTACTACTGCTTTTGCTGTGTCCCAAAAATTCTGATAATTTGTGTCTTCTTTGGCATTTGTTTCTAGGAATTTTTTTTATTTCCTCTTTGATTTCATTTCTGACCCACTGGTTGTTCAGTAGTGAGCTGTTTAATTTCCAGGTGTTCAAGTTTTTCTTCTGTATCCCTTTGTAGTTCACTTCTAATTTCAGTGTCTTATGACTGAAAAGGTAGTCTGCACAATTTCTATCCTCTTGATATTATGGAAGTATGTTTTATGGGCCAGCATGTGGCCTTACCTGGATAATGATTCATATGCATTGGAGAAGAAGGTGTATCCAGTTTTCTGGGGATGGAGTATCCATATATATCTACTAGTCCACTTTCTTCTACTTCTCTTTTCAGAGCTAGTATATTCTTGTTGGGTTTCACCCTGGTTTCCTATCAAGGGGTGACAGGGCAGTGTTGAGGTCTCCCTACTATTTGTTGCTATTGTGTTGCTATTGATATCTTCTTTCAGATTTGTCAACAATTGTATTAAATACTTTGCTGGTCCCTAATTGGATGCTTATATGTTTAGAAGTGAGATTTCTTCCTATTGTATACATCCCTTTATATAGGAAATGTCCATTTTTGTCCTTTATAACTTTTCTGAGTCTAAAGTTTATGCCATCTGATATTAAATATAGCCACTCCAACTATTTTGGGGGGTCACATTTGGCAGTGCTCAGGGGTTACTTCTGGCTCTACGCTCAGAAATCACTCCTGACAGTCTCGGAATACCATACGGGATGCCGGGATTCAACCACTGTCCTTCTGCATGCAAGGGCAAACACCCTACCTCCATACTATCTCTTTGGCCCCACTCCAGCTATTTTAAGGGAATTGTTTGATTGGATGATTTTCCTCCAACCTTTGATTTTGAGTCTGTGCAAAATACTTTTAAAGATATTTTCACACCATAATCTGCCAAATGATGAATTTTCAAGATATACAAAGAACTCACAAAGCTTAACAACAACAACAACAACAACAACACTCTTATCTAAAAATAGGGGGAAAACGTGAACAAATTACCAAGGAAGACACATAAATAACCAACAGAAACATGAAAATGTGCTTTTCTTTATTTATGATCAAAAAATACAATTCAAAATCACAACCCCTCATACCTATAAGAATGACCATATGAAAATATTCAGAATAAGAAATCTCAGATAGGATTATATGGGATGTAAATTCATTCAGTCCCTATGGAAAACACTATGGAAACTCTAGAAAAAATACATGATTAGCAACTTTATTTCTAGATATTAAAGAATATAAAAAACACAAATCCAAAAATATACATAAGTTTATATTGATGGCATTGTTGTTTATAATAGTACTGCCTATTTATACTAGCTAAGATGAGAAAATAACACAAGCTGAGTCAGTGAGATAGTATGGCAGGTAAGACAATTATCTTGCTTGTGGCTGACCCACGTTTGACCCCCAGCATCCCTTATGGTCCCTGAGCCTTCCAGGAGTGATTCCTGAGTGCAGAACCAGATGCAATCCCTATACACTTCTGAATGTGGCAAAAAAAAAAAAAAAAAAAAAACAAAGTGCCCAAGGACAGGTAAGTGGGTTAAGATATGGAATACAAATACAACGGAATACTCCTCCTTATAAAAGAAGTTCACCCTTTGCTACAGGGGTCATGCTATATGAAATCAGTCAAGTAGAGTAAGAAAAACACCAGAAGGTCTTACTCATATCTAATATATAAAGAAAAAAGGGAGGGGAATATGAAATCAAACCCTCAGACGTTGATGGAAGAACTGAGATTGTTGTTTAAGATGGAGATGGAGGCCTTTGTCCTTAGGCCCCAGCCACGTGGCTCCATCCCCCATTAACCGGCAGCGGATCATCAGGTTCAGGAGGACGGCGGGCAAAATCTCACTCACAAGCAGGCTCCAAGAAGTATCAGCTTTATTCATGCCCTATCCACCACATTTGTGGTTTATCTTAACCATTTACGCATGATATCCTTAGCTTGCCCTGCGTCTTAGCTTTTTCCGGCCATGTCTCCTCCTGTTACCTCTTCAAGCTGGCAAAGTCCTTAATCCCCTTTTGCCCTTTAGGCAAAACTTTTATAACCTTCCAAGACCCCTCCCAGAAATGGGAGGTCTAACAGGCAAAGTTACATGTAGCAAGACCCCTCCCAGGAATGGGTCTTGCAGGTAAAATCAAGTTACACAGGAAAGATTGGGGGATGGGGCCACACTGAGATTACCAAGATTACCAAGATGGAGATTTGGGGTGTCAGTAGGGGTGGGTGAATGGAGAGGAAAAGTATTGAATGGGTGGAGGAGACACAATGGGCTATAGAAAAGAATATTTACACCTTGGTGGTGAGTGTGGTGTGGAAACAATATTCTCCTAAAACATATAAACATTTTAGTCTTAAAAAACTGCTAACTCAAAAACCAAAGGAAAAGAAAAAAGCGGGGGGGAGCAGTGGCTCAGCTGTAGGTCTCTTGCACCTCGGTTCTATCCCTCAGCTTCCTATACAGTCCCCCAAGCCAGGAGCAATTTCTGAGAGCATAGCCAGAAGTAAACCCCTGAGCATCACCGGGGTGTGGGAAAAGAAGGAAGAAAGGAAGGAAGAAAGGAAGGGAGGAAGGAAGGAAGGAAGGAGGAAGGAAGGAAGGAAGGAAGGAAGGAAGGAAGGAAGGAAGGAAGGAAGGAAGGAAGGGAGGGAGGGAGGAAGAAAGGGAGGGAGGGAGGGAGGAAGGAGGAAGGAAGGAAGGAAGGAAGGAAGGAAAGGAAGGAAGGAAGGAAAGGAAGGAAGGAAGGAAGGAAGGAAGGAAGGAAGGAAGGAAGGAAGGAAGGAGGAAGGAAGGAAGGAATTGGTGGTGGGAATGTTGCACTGGTGAAGGGGGGTGTTCTTTACATGACTGTAATCATACAATTATAATCATATTTGTAATCACGGTGTTTAAATAAAGATAATTATTTAAAAGAAGGAAGGAAGGAAGGAAGGAAGGAAGGAAGGAAGGAAGGAAGGAAGGAAGGAAGGAAGGAAGGAAGGAAGGAAGGAAGGAAGGAAGGAAGGAAGGAAAAAAGTGATGTTTGCACAACTGGCTAGCCACATGCAAAAAATGGAACTTAGACCCCCAGCTAACATCATGTACGAAGGATAAATCCAAAGGGATGAAAGACCTCGATATCACACCCAAAACCATAAGATACATAGAACAACACATAGGTAAAACACTCCAGGACATTGAGACTAAAGGCATCTTCGAAGAGGAAACTGCACTCTCCAAGCAAGTGAAAGCAGAGATTAACAGATGGGAATATATTAAACTGAGAAGCTTCTGCACCTCAAAAGAAATAGTGCCCAGGATACAAGAGCCACCCACTGAGTGGGAGAAACTATTCACCCAATACCTATCAGATAAGGGGCTAATCTCCAGAATATACAAGGCACTGGCAGAAATTTACAAGAAAAAACATCTAATCTCATCAAAAAATGGAGAGAAGAGATAGACAGACACTTTGACAAAAAAGAAATACAAATGGCCAAAAGACACATGAAAAAATGCTCCACATCACTAATCATCAGGGAGATGCAAATCAAAACAACTATGAGGTACCACCTCACACCCCAGAGATTGGCACACATCACAAAGAATGGGAACAAACAGTGTTGGCGGGGATGTGGAGAGAAAGGAACTCTTATCCACTGCTGGTGGGAATGCCATCTAGTTCAATCTTTATGGAAAGCGATATGGAGATTCCTCCAAAAACTGGAAATTGAGCTCCCATATGACCCAGCTATACCACTCCTAGGAATATACCCTAGGAACACAAAAATACAATACAAAAACCCCTTCCTTACACCTATATTCATTGCAGCACTATTTACCATAGCAAGACTCTGGAAACAGCCAAGATACCCTTCAACAGACGAATGGCTAAAGAAACTGTGGTACATATACACAATGGAATATTATGCAGCTGTCAGGAGAGATGAAGTCATGAAATTTTCCTATTCATGGATGTACATGGAATCTATTATGCTGAGTGAAATAAGTCAGAGAGAGAGAGAAAGACGCAGAATGGTATCACTCATCTATGGGTTTTAAGAAAAATGAAAGACATTCTTGCAATAACAACTTTCAGACACGAAAGGAAAAGAGCTGGAAGTAACAGCTCACCTCATGAAGCTCACCACAAACAGGGATGAGTTTAGTTAAAGAAATAACTACGTTTTGAACTATCCTAATAAAGAGAATGTACGAGGGAAATAGAAAGCCTGTCTAGAGTACAGGCGGGTGTTGGGTGGGGAGGAGGGAGATTTGGGACTTTGGTGATGGGAATGTTGCACTGGTGATGGATAGTGTTCTTTACATGACTGAAACCCAAAAACAATCATGTATGTAATAAAGTTGTTTAAATAAAAAAAAAGAAACAGCAAAAAAAATTAATTCCAACTCAGAATTCAGTTCCTTGGGCTCTAATAAGTTGGCACCTCAAAAGGATAATTGAACAAAGGTGATCCATCTCCTGGATATATTCCAGGTCTTTTCAGGGTTTCATAGACTGAAAAGACAGAACTCTGCCAACTTATTTTCCAAAAAGATACTAAGATCATACACAATTATGAACTCACCCCCCCCCACTATCATCAAAGCAAGAGGAGCACACAATTCTGAACCTTTCCTATATGTTCCCAAATGTTTGAGACCTCTGATCCCAGATATTTATGCTATTTGGTGGAAGAATGAAGAGAGACAAACCCTCAGACTCTGATGATTACCAAAGGTGGAGGTTTGGGACAATAATGGGGGCCCCAAAATGAGGTGGAAGAAGGAAGAGAGAAAAATACTCTCAGAGCATAAAAACTCTTGCGAGTGGGGCAAAAAGAGCCTCCAGAAACCTCGCTCGCCCAGACGCCATTTTCAGGGAGGGACTTCAGAGCATAAAAACCGGCTAACCTTTGCAAAAGCTGGCTCCCTGTGTGTGACACCAGGCGGGGAAAATCCGCGAAAGTACACCGGCCCAGTGGGGCTCAGCTGTGAAAGACTGTGAGTGTGACCTGTCTATGTCTGTCTACTGTCCTCTTGCGTGAAACTCTTGCGAGTGGGGCAAAAAGAGCCTCCAGAAACCTCGCTCGCCCAGACGCCATTTTCAGGGAGGGACTTCAGAGCATAAAAACTGGCTAACCTTTGCAAAAGCTGGCTCCCTGTGTGTGACACCAGGCGGGGAAAATCCGCGAAAGTACACCGGCCCAGTGGGGCTCAGCTGTGAAAGACTGTGAGTGTGACCTGTCTATGTCTGTCTACTGTCCTCTTGCGTGAAACTCTTGCGAGTGGGGCAAAAAGAGGCTCCAGAAACCTCGCTCGCCCAGACGCCATTTTCAGGGAGGGACTTCAGAGCATAAAAACCGGCTAACCTTTGCAAAATCTGGCTCCCTGTGTGTGGCACCAGGCGGGGAAAATCCGCGAAAGTACACCGGCCCAGTGGGGCTCAGCTGTGAAAGACTGTGAGTGTGACCTGTCTATGTCTGTCTACTGTCCTCTTGCGTGAAACTCTTGCGAGTGGGGCAAAAAGAGGCTCCAGCGGAGCACGGCCGCTCCGCTTCGCTACGGGGCCGTGCACTCTTTCTAAGGAAAGAACTCCATTGCAACAAGAAGGAAAAATCACACTAAAAACGGCGCTATATCACAGAAGCAAACATTTCTCTCTGGACTGTCTTCTCTGTTGCATGCTCGGGCCTAAGATTTGACCCAGTGTGAGGCTTCATCCACGGAGGACTCCCCTCCCTTAGAGGCAAGTCAGCCCATCCAGAAAGGGAGGAGCCAGAGGAGTGTGCTGCCTGCATCATATAGACAATGAATACCACCACAACACGTAGAAAAACCCACAATACAAGTGTGACAATGGGGAAACAACGCAGGCCAGCATCAGACATAGAGAATGAAGATGACAATTCTGAGGACCAGATAATGACTGAACAACTAATCAACCTCTCAGATAAGGACTTTAGACTAGCAATATGGAAGGTGCTCAACAGACTCCAAGAAACCATGGATCGAGTTGAACAGAACACTAATAAGAACCAAGAAAATATGAAGGCAGAAATGACAAAACTCCAAACTGAAATAACATGTCAACTAACAGGACTGAAAAAGTCAGTAAACGAAGTGAATGACAAAATGGATAAGCTCTGGGACAGGGTATCAGAAGCTGAGAATAGACTTGGTGCTGTGGAAGATGAGATACATAACAATTCCATACAGCAGGAGAGATTGGACAAAAAACTTAAAGCAAATGAGCAGACAATGGAAAAATTAGTCAAAGAATGGGAACAGACGAAAATAGAAGTCTATGATAAGATCAACAGAAACAACTTAATAATCATTGGAGTCCCAGAGACCCAGGAAGAAAATTTCCAGGAAGAATCAATGGTCAAGAACATCATTAAAGAGAAACTTCCAGAGCTAAAGAATATATGTGATCAAATCCTGCATGCCCGAAGAGTACCAACCAAAAGAGACCCCAGAAAAACCACCCCAAGACACATCCTAGTCACAATGACAAATCCCACAGATAGAGACAGAATTCTGAAAACAGCAAGATCAAAAGGGGAAATCATGTTCAAGCAAGCTTCCCTGAGATTTACAGCAGACCTGTCACCAGAAACGCTCAATGCCAGAAAGCAGTGGTGGGATATTGTGACAAGACTGAATGAAATGAATGCTTCACCCAGAATACTATACCCAGCAAAACTCACTTTCCAGTTTGATGGAAGAATACATGGTTTCACAGACAAAAAACAGCTCAGAAACTTCACAGACACAAAACCAGTCTTAAGAGAAAAACTGAAAGACCTAATCTAAGACAAGACTACCCAAAAGACACACCAAATTTTGAAATAAAGATGGCGTTAAATCCCAGGACAATTCTTTCTCTCAACGTCAATGGACTAAATGCACCAGTTAAGAGACACAGAGTGGCTAAATGGATCAAAAAACTCAATCCAACCTTCTGCTGCCTACAAGAAACGCACCTGAATAGTCAGAACAAACATAGACTCAAAATAAAAGGCTGGAGAAAAGTTATCCAAGCAAACAACACCCATAAAAAAGCTGGAGTGGCCATACTAATATCAGATAATGCAAACTTTATACTCAGGAAGGTTGTAAGGGACAAAGACGGACATTTTATATTAATCAAGGGGTACGTAGAGCAGGAAGAATTCACTCTCTTAAACATATATGCACCGAATGAGGGGCCAGCAAAATATTTAATACAACTGTTGACAAATCTGAAAAATAATATCAACAACAACACAATAATTGTGGGGGACCTTAACACGGCTTTGTCAACACTGGACAGGTCAACCAGACTGAAACCCAACAAGAATATACTAGACCTGAGGAGAGAAATGGAAGAAAGAGGCCTAGTGGATATATATAGGACACTCCATCCCCAGAAACCTGGATACACATTCTTCTCCAATGTACATGGGACATTCTCCAGGATAGACTACATGCTGGCACATAAAACATACCTCCATAAGATCAAGAGGATAGAAATTTTGCAGACTACCTTCGCTGACCACAAGGCTCTGAAATTATTTGTGAACTCCAAAGGGACTCAGAAGAAACACTTTAACACCTGGAAGTTAAACAGCCTCATGCTCAATAACCAGTGGGTCCGAGATGAAATCAAGGAGGAAATAAAAAGGTTCCTGGAAACAAATGACAATCAAGACACAAACTATCAGAACTTATGGGATACAGCAAAAGCAGTACTGAGAGGAAAATTTATAGCTTTGCAAGCACACATCAGGAAGGAAGAAGGAGCTTACCTGAGTAGCTTAATGACACAGCTAATAGAACTAGAAAATGCTCAACAAAAGGACCCAAGAATAGGAAGACAGAAGGAAATAACAAAGCTGAGAGCAGAAATCAACGAAGTGGAAACTCAAAAAACAATCCGAAAGATCAACGAAAGCAGAAGTTGGTTCTTTGAAAAAATAAACAAGATTGATAGACCACTGGCAAACCTAACAAAGAAAGAGAGAGAGAGAAACTTGATAACTCGTATCAGGAATGAAAAAGGAGAGATCACTACTGATATGACAGAGATTCAAAGGGTAATCAGAAACTACTTTGAAAAACTCTACGCCACTAAAAATGAGAACCTGGAAGAAATGGATAAATTCTTGGACTCTTATAATCTTCCACGGTTGAAGGAAGAGGATGTAGCATATCGAAACACCCCCATCACCATTGATGAAATTAAAACAGTAATCAAATGTCTGCCGAAAAACAAAAGCCCAGGTCCAGATGGATTCACTAATGAATTCTATCAAACTTTCCAAGAGGAACTACTGCCAATCTTGGCAAGACTCTTTCATGAAATTGAACAAACAGAAACACTTCCAAATAGCTTTTATGAAGCCAACATCACCTTGATACCTAAACCAGACAGAGACGCTACCAAAAAAGAAAATTACAGACCAATATCACTGATGAATGCAGATGCAAAGATCCTCAACAAAATCCTGGCAAATAGGATTCAATGCCTCGTTAAGAAGATCATCCACTACGATCAAGTAGGTTTCATCCCAGGAATGCAAGGCTGGTTTAACATCCGTAAATCTATCAACATAATACACAACATCAATAACAAGAAAAATAAAAACCACATGATCATATCAATAGATGCAGAGAAAGCATTTGATAAGGTCCAACACCCATTCTTGATCAAAACTCTCAGCAAGATGGGAATGGAGGGAACCTTTCTCAATATAGTGAAGGCCATCTACCACAAGCCAGTGGCAAATATTATCCTCAATGGAGAAAAACTGAAAGCCTTCCCTCTAAATTCTGGCACAAGACAAGGCTGTCCTCTCTCACCACTCCTATTCAACATAGCACTGGAAGTACTTGCTATAGCGATTAGGCAAGAAAAGGATATCAAGGGAATCCAGATAGGAAAGGAAGAAGTCAAGCTCTCACTGTTTGCAGATGACATGATACTCTACTTAGAAAACCCTAAAGACTCTATCAAAAAGCTTCTAGAAACAATAGACTCATATAGCAAGGTGGCAGGCTACAAAATTAACACACAAAAATCAATGGCCTTTCTATATACCAATAGTAATAAGGATGAAATGGACATTAAGAAAACAACCCCATTCACAATAGTACCACACAAACTCAAATATCTTGGAATCAACTTGACTAAATATGTGAAGGACCTATACAAAGAAAACTATAAAACTCTGCTCCAAGAAATAAGAGAGGACACACAGAAATGGAAACACATACCCTGCTCATGGATTGGCAGGATTAACATCATCAAAATGTCAATACTCCCCAAGGCATTATACAGATTTAATGCCATCCCTCTAAAGATACCCATGACATTCTTCAAAGAAGTGGATCAGACACTTTTGAAATTCATTTGGAACAATAAACACCCTCGAATAGCTAAAGCAATCATTGGGAAAAAGAATATGGGAGGAATTACTTTTCCCAACTTTAAACTGTACTACAAAGCAACAGTTATCAAAACAGCATGGTATTGGAATAAGGATAGGTCCTCAGATCAGTGGAATAGGCTTGAATACTCAGAAAATGTTCCCCAGAGATACAACCATCTAATTTTTGATAAAGGAGCAGGAAATCCTAAATGGAGCAGGGAAAGCCTCTTCAACAAGTGGTGTTGGCACAATTGGATAGCCACTTGCAAAAAATTAAACTTAGACCCCCAGCTAACATCATGTACAAAGGTAAAATCCAAATGGATTAAAGACCTCGATATCAGCCCCAAAACCATAAGATATATAGAACAGCACATAGGCAAAACACTACAGGACATTACAGGCATCTTCAAGGAGGAAACTGCACTCTCCAAGCAAGTGAAAGCAGAGATTAACAGATGGGAATATATTAAGCTGAGAAGCTTCTGCACCTCAAAGGAAATAGTGCCCAGGATACAAGAGCCACCCACTGAGTGGGAGAAACTATTCACCCAATACCCATCAGATAAGGGGCTAATCTCCAAAATATACAAGGCACTGACAGAACTTTACAAGAAAAAAACATCTAACCCCATCAAAAAATGGGGAGAAGAAATGAACAGACACTTTGACAAAGAAGAAATACGCATGGCCAAAAGACACATGAAAAAATGTTCCACATCACTAATCATCAGGGAGATGCAAATCAAAACAACGATGAGATACCACCTCACACCCCAGAGAATGGCACACATCACAAAGAATGAGAATAAACAGTGTTGGCGGGGATGTGGAGAGAAAGGAACTCTTATCCACTGCCGGTGGGAATGCTGTCTAGTTCAACCTTTATGGAAAGCGATATGGAGATTCCTCCAAAAACTGGAAATCGAGCTCCCATACGATCCAGCTATACCACTCCTAGGAATATACCCTAGGAACACAAAAATACAATACAAAAACCCCTTCCTTACACCTATATTCATTGCAGCTCTATTTACCATAGCAAGACTCTGGAAACAACCAAGATGCCCTTCAACAGACGAATGGCTAAAGAAACTGTGGTACATATACACAATGGAATATTATGCAGCTGTCAGGAGAGATGAAGTCATGAAATTTTCCTATACATGGATGTACATGGAATCTATTATGCTGAGTGAAATAAGTCAGAGAGAGAGAGAAAAACGCAGAATGGTCTCACTCATCTATGGGTTTTAAGAAAAATGAAAGACACCCTTGTAATAATAATTTTCAGACACAAAAGAGAAAAGAGCTGGAAGTTCCAGCTCACCTCAGGAAGCTCACCACAAAGAGTGATGAGTTTAGTTAGAGAAATAACTACATTTTGAACTGTCCTAATATTGAGAATGTATGAGGGAAATGTAGAGCCTGTTTAGGGTACAGGCGGGGGTTGGGTGGGGAGGAGGGAGATTTGGGACTTGGGTGATGGGAATGTTGCACTGGTGATGGGTGGTGTTCCTTTTATGACTGAAACCCAAACACAATCATGTATGTAATCAAGGTGTTTAAATAAAAAAAAAAAATTAAAAAAAAAAAAAAAGAAAAGAAAAATACTCTCAACACCATTACTTAATAAAAGGGAAAAGGCATGAAAATACATTACTACTTTCAAGAAAATGGGAAGTCTTATAAGGTGGAAAAATGGAAGAATTACTTCATTCACACTTCTCTTTAATTATTATAATAATAAGGGGTCAGAGAGATAGCACAGCAGTAGGGCGTTTGCCTAGCAAGCAGTCAATCCAGGATGAACTGCGGTTCGAATCCGGGTATCCCATATGGTTCCCCATGCCTGCCAGGAGCAATTTCTGAGCATAGAGCCAGTAGTAACCTCTGAGTGCAGCTAGATGTGACCCAAAAACTAAAAAAAGAAAAGTTATTTTTATAATAATAAAGGTTAAGATAATAACAATAACTATATATCACTCTAGATCACTTACGTCAAGCACTTAACATGTATTTTCACAATATCTTCATATGCAACAAAATCACTCTTCTGGGGCCTGAGCACAGTGGCAGAGCGTTTGCCTTGCATGAGGCCAACACAGGATGAAATCAGTTCTATTCCCGGCATCCCAAATGGTCCCCCTAGCCTGCCTGGGGTGATTTCTGAGTGCAGGGCCAGGAGCAATCCCTGAGTGCCTCCGGGTGGGCCCAAAAACCAACCAAACAAACAAACAAAAAAATCATTCTTATTGTGCTTAATTTAATATAACAATGGGGCATAGAAAGATGAAGTACTTTGCTGAATTCTCCTTGCCTGAATTTAATTCTCCTGAATTGAATGAAGAGCCACCCAAATTCAAATTCCAGTTTTTTAAACAAGACCCTCTGCTGTATCCTTGTTCATCAGTTAGCTAATCCTCTATCCTCCTGAAGCCAGGTTGGAATTACCTCTATGCACAATGCAAAAAATGTTCATAGTAGAGACAGTATTTCTGAAATAAGACCAAGCTCTCAGTAATTTAAAATGCAAACAAAAAAAAAAAGAAAAAGAATAAGAAAAATGCAAACAACTCCAAAGCAAAACAACCATTTTTTTTCCTGTGTTGAAAAGTAACCAGTAAACTTTATAATTTTGTTCTTGAGACATCGCAGAGTCCTTCACAAGACTTTGGCATATCAAAGTAATACTCATTATGTTCAGTCTAGTTTGATTCAATTGTATTTTGGGTTATTTTGATTCTGTTTAAATTTTTAAGAAAAAAAAAGTAGTAATTCCAGGCACAATGAGCTTTCAGAGCCCCATTAAATCAACAGAAAATTATTCAAATGCTAAATTGTTCGCACATTCTTTATAGTCACCCTTAAATAACACAGGCATTGTAACCAGGTCATGGCTATCATTCTGAGTGTTTAGTAAGATTTTACAGCTGTTTTTAATTCATCTTTTCACATTTAACCTCAGATGCATAGAATTCTCTAGATATGCATTTTTTGAAGAATAAAATTCTTTTTAAGAAAACTAATGTCACTGAGAAGGGACATACCTTATATTTATAGGTTGCAACTTAGGTACCTATGCCCTGTTCATAAGATCACATTGAGGTATCAGAGACTAGGCTGTATTGTGAAGTATAGAGAACTTCTAGATAGCCCATGAAAATGGTACCTAAGGTACCTATAGATAGGCTGAGTCACCAAAAAAAAAAAAAAAAGTGAGTTTAGTTTTCCAGCAAAGACCTAAATTAAAAATTAGAGGGATTAGTCAATAATTTCAAACAATAATAGATATAAGGATAGTAAGTAAGGCACTTACTTTGCACTAAACTGACTTGGATTCAATCCTGAAAACCCCTACAGTCCCCTGAGCCTATCTGGATCAATTCTTGGCACAACTGTGTGTTTCCCCCTCCCAAATAAAATCATACAAATTATTTTTAGGACCTGGATTTCTAGCCACAACACTAGAAATGTTTACTTAGTAAATTTTCATTTTATCACATACATACAGATGGACCATGGAATGACTAAACAGAAAGTTGGTGAGGAGGAGAGACTTTGACAGAAAATCATGAATTAGGAGAAGGTAAATATTGTTTCTCCTCATACATGAATTTGCCTTATTTAATCAAGGTGGGTTGTCAAAGAAC
This sequence comes from Suncus etruscus, assembly GCF_024139225.1. Taxonomy (NCBI): domain Eukaryota; kingdom Metazoa; phylum Chordata; class Mammalia; order Eulipotyphla; family Soricidae; genus Suncus; species Suncus etruscus. The sequence goes on along the minus strand of NC_064859.1, from coordinate 41,847,320 downwards.
TGGGCTATATTAAGCTATTTTATGGCTATTAAGGCTATTACAAATGACTTAGTCATCATAACTGAAGATTTTTGTCATAGAACTAACTGAGCTTTGATGGGAATGGTGAGGGGAGCTTAAAGAGGCTGTTGGGACACTGGTGGAAGAAAGCAGGCATCTGGTGATATTTATGGGTTGAAACTATGTGTGCATAAAGAGTATAATAAGCAGCATTGTAAATCCCAGTGCCTTAATTTAAAAAATGATTCAGAAAACAAAGAACTGGGCCTGATAAGCTGGGCAGAAGTAAGAGCCCAAGATGTTTCCTCTGAGGAAAGAAAGGCACTGAGAGGTGTCAGTAAAAGAGATTGTACCGTCCCTTTCTCTACTGAGTCCTCGCTCTAATCCCATCCTCAGTTTCTCCTTCAGCATTCCTTGCAGTGACAAAAAAAAGATTTCCATGGCTTGCCCATCCTCCTCCCTGTTTTAGTCTTTTCTCATACAAGTTAGTGAATCAAAATTCAAGCACAGAATTTTCACTTTCAGATTTCTTTCTAGACATTGCCCAAACAGCCAACTCCTGGGAGGCCCCAATGTTGAACTGTGGCCAATTCAGGGTGGAATTGTTTGTTTTCCTTGAATTTTAAAACAATGTCCAAACCACTTTATGGGAAAGTATTTTATCTTTATACAATTCTAACACTCAATTCAATTTATAACTTTTAGTATTTACAATTTTCCCCATGTGTTCAACTCAGGTTAATATCCAAGTAAAGAAAAGTCTCCATCCTGGAACAATTTCGTTTATGTGCACAGTGAGAGAAGATAGAAAGTCTAAATATAAGTAAAGGCAACCAAAATTATGGATATAACTTTTTATAAAAGTTTCTTTATACAAATAACGAATGAGACTACAAATCATAGTTCTTGCTAATTTTAGCCTTTTTAGGTGACAAGTATTACATCACAAGAAATTGTAATGACAAAGAGAATCCTTAGTGGGTGGTTGGGAACTGAAGAGTAGGATACTCAAATGAGTTTTGGGGGGGGCTATATAAGAAAAGCAGGGTTAATTATAAGATTTCCTGAAAGTCACTTCTTTGATAAATAGCTACTCAATTTTCAGAAATGCCCCATGACAGATGGGTAATTTTTACAGAAGCAACATTAGTATGTTGATATTGTAAAATTAATTGTTTTATATATTTATTTAAACACCTTGATTACAAATATAATTTTAGTTGGGTTTCAGTCATGTAAACACCCCTCTTCACCAATGCAGCATTCCCATCACCAGTGTCCCAAATCTCCCTCCTCCCCACCCCCACCCCAAACCTGTACTTGAGACAGGCTTTCTACTTCCTTCATTCACTCGCATTTTATGATAGTTCTCAATGTAGTTATTTCTCTAACTGCATGCATTACTCTTTGTAGAGAGCTTCAAGTTGTGAGCTGGAACTTCCAGTCCTCCTCTCTTTTGTCTCTGAAAATTATTGCAAGAATATCTTTTAGTTTTCTTAAAACCCATAGATGAGTGAGACTATTCTGCATCTATCTCTCTCCCTCTGACTTATTTCACTCAACATAATACATTCCGTGTACATCCATGTATAGGAAAATTTCCTGTCTTCATTTCTCCTGACGGCAGCATAATATTCCATTGTGTGTATGTAGCACAGTTTCTTTAGCCATTCATCTGTTGAAGGGCATCTTGGTTGTTTCCAGAGTCTGAATATTGTAAACAGAGTTGCATTGAATATAAGTGTAAGGAAGGGATTTTTTGTATTTTATTTTTGTATTCCTAGGGTATATCCCTAGGAGTGGTATTGCTGGATCATATGAAAGTTCAAATTCCAGTTTTAGGAGAAATCTTCATATCACTTTTCATAAAAGTTGGACTAGATGGCATTCCCACCAGCAGTGAATGAGAGTTCCTTTCTCTCCACATCCTGCCAGCACTGCTTGTTCTCATTATTTGTGATGTGCGCCAATCTCTGTGGCATAAGATGGTACCTCATAGTTGTTTTGATTTGCATCTCCCTGATGATTAGTGATATGGAGCATTTTTTCAAGTGCCTTTTGGCCATTTGTATTTCTTCTTTGACAAAGTATTTGTTCATTTCTTTTCTACTTTTTTTGATGAGATTAGATGTTTGTTTTTTTTTTTCTGGTAAAGTTCTGTCAGAGCCTTGTATGTTTTGGATATTAGCCCCTTATCCAATGGGTATTGGGTGAATAGTTTCTTCCACTCAGTGGGTGACTCTTGTATCCTGAGCACTGTTTCCTTTGAGATGCAGAAGCTTCTCAGCTTAATATATTCTCATCTGTTTGTCTCTGCTTTCATTTGTTTGGAGAGTGCTGTTTCCTCCTAAAGATGCCTTTAGTCTCAATGTCCTGGAGTGCTTTACCTACGTGTTGTTCTATATACCTTATGGTTTCAGGTCTGATATCAAGGTCTTTAGTCCATCTGGATTTTACCTTTGAATGCTGTTAGCTGGGGGTCTGAGTTTGCTTTTTTGCAAGTGGCCAGCCAATTGTGCCAATACCACCTGTTGAAGAAGCTCTCCTTGCTCCATTTAGGATTTCTTGCTCCTTTATCAAAAATTAGGTGATTGTATGTCTGAGGAATATTCTCTGAGTACTCAAGTCTATTCCACTGATCTGAGGGTCTGTTTTTATTCCACTACCATGCTGTTTTGATAACCATTGCTTTGTAATACGGTTTAAAATTGGGGAAAGTAATGCCTTCCATATTTCTTTTCCCAAGGATTGCTTTATCTATTCAAGAGTGTTTATTGTTCCAAATGAATTTTAGAAGTGTTTGATCCACTTCTTTGAAGAGTATCTTTAGAGGGATAGCATTAAATCTGTACAATGATTTGGGGAGTATTGCCATTTTAATTATGTTAATCCCACCAATCAATGAGCAGGGTATGTGTTTCCATTTCCACGTGTCCTCTCTTATTTCTTAGTTTTCTTTGTATAGGTCCTTCACGTCTTTAGTCAAGTTGACTCCAAGATATTTGAGCTTGTGTGACACTGATGTGAATGGGGTTGTTTTCTTTTTTTTTAAATATGAAACGCTTCATGAATTTGCATGTCATCCTTGTGTAGGGGCCATGCTAATTTTCTCTGTATCGTTCCAATTTTAGTATATGTGCTGCCAAAGCAAGCACAGATGGTTTTCTTAATGTCCATTTCTTCCCTATCATTATTGGTGTATAAAAAAGCCATTGATTTTTGTGTTTTAATTTTGTAGCTTGCCACATTGCTATATGAATCCATTGTTTCTAGAAGCTTTTTGGTAGAGTCTTTAGGATTTTCTAAGTAGATTACCATGCCATCTGCAAACAGTGAAAGCTTGACTTCTTCCATTCTTATATGGATTTCTTTTATAAATTTTTCTTACCTAATCGCTATAGCAAGTACTTCCAGTACTATGTTGAAGAGGAGTGGTGAGAGAGGACAGCCTTGTCTTGCACCAGAATTTAGAGGAAAGGCTTTTAGTTTTTCTCCATGAGGATAATATTTGCCATTGGCTTGTGGTAGATAGCCTTAACTATATTGAGAAAAGTTCCTTTCAATCCCATCTTGCTGAGAGTTTTTACCAAGAATGGGTGTTGCACCTTATCAAATGTTTTCTCTGCATCTATTAATATGATCATGTGATTTTTATTTTTTTTGTTGTTGATGTTGTGTACTATGTTGATACATTTATGGATGTTAAAACCATCCTTCATTTCTGTGAATGAATGAATACTTGATCTTAGTGAATGTTCTTGATGATCTGTATTGGTCCATAATTTTCTTTTGGGGCAGCATCTCTGTCTGTGATATTGGCTTCATAAAAGCTATTTGAAAGTGTTCCTGTTTTTTCAATTTATAAAAGAGTCTGGCCAGGATTGGTAGTAGTTCCTCTTGAAAGGTTTGAAATGATTCATTAGTGAATCTATCTGGACCTGAGCTTTTTTGGGCAGACATTTGATTACCGTTTTAATTTCCTCAATGGTGATGGGGGTGTTTAGATATGCTGCATCATCCTTATTGAACTGTGGAAGGGTATAAAAATCCAAGAATTTATTCTTTTCTTCCAGGTTTGTAAAACTAATTTTTGCAATGACTTCAAGAATATAAGGTTCCTTTGTGTAACAATACCAAGTTCTTTTTCTTCATTTTTCTTTCTTTTAATAATATATTTATGCAACATGATTACAAACAAGTTTGTTGTTTGGTTTCAGTTATAAAAAAAATCCATACTTCACCAGTGCAACATTTCCACCACCAATGCCCCTGTCTTCCTCCACCTCCACCCCTTGCCTGTATTCAAAACAGGCATTCTATTTCTCTCACTCACTACCATTGTCATGATAGTTGTTAGTGTAGTTTTTTTCTCTAACTGAATTCACCACTCTTTGTGGTAAGCTTCATATCATGGACCAGTCCTTCTAGCCCTTTATTGTCTCTGGGTATTATTATCATACTTTTATCTCTTAAATCCCACAAATAAATGAGACTATTTTGTGTCTATCTCTCCCTCTAAAATTTCGCTCAGCATAATAATCTCCAGGTCCATTCATGTGTAGAAAAATTTTGTGATTTCATATTTTTGACAGCTGCATAATATTCCATTGTGTATATGTAGCACTGTTTCTTTAGCCACTCATCTGTTGTTGGGCATCTGGGTTGTTTCCAAATTCTGGCTGCTGAAAATAGCGCTGCAATGAATATAGGTGTGCATAATTAATTAATTATATACTAGAGTATAGGCAGAACCGAGTATAAACTGACCCCAGTTTTACCCTAAAAACTGGGAAGACTTAGTGACTCAAGTATAAGCTGAGGTGGAAATTGCAGCAGCCACTGGTAAATTTAAAAAATAAAAATATATCCCCAAAACAATTACAATAATTGAGGAATCAGTAGATTAAATATTTTTCAATATTTATTGCTAAAGAAAAACTGTAAACTAGCAACAATAACTTTAAAAATTTAAAGTGCAGAAAACCGTAGCTTAACAAGTAATCAAGCTAAATCCTTCAAAACTGGATTCCTCCTCCTCATCATCTGTATGTTCAAACAGAGCTTCAGCTGTATCGGATGTGAGGGTATCAGTATAGACATTGTCATCACCACTGAGTTCACAGATATCATCTTCACTGCTGTCGGTCTCATACAAAGTGAAGAATATTGTGGGTTAAATAGTTCAGTGGCATCCAATTTAGTTCAGCCACTTACCTCTTCAGCTCAGCTGCGACTTGTGGATGGACTGAGCTAAAGCACCACCCCTCCAGCAGACAGCAGATGACTGGAGACTATGTGCATTTGATTCGGTGTGCGTACACCGAACCAAATAATCTGTACAACCTGAGTATAAATCGAGTTTGGACTTTTTTGCACAAATTTTGTGCTGAAAAACTCTGCTTATACTCAATTATATATAGTAATTAATTAATCCTTCATTTTCCTAATAAAGCTTCCTAAAATACACCTGTGTTGGGCATCAGGAATGTAATAAGAAAATAATTACTGCTTGGGATCCGGGAGTCTAGCAGGAGGGGGTTTGGCAGGCTCCCACCATGCCGAAGGCCTCCCTAACCAGGCCTAGCGGGGGTGCGGGACTTCGGTAACCCCAGAACCCCTCTACCACCTTGCTCCAGATCTCCAGGGCTTCCCCGGGCCACATGCCTGGGCAAGTCGGTGAGTTGGGCCCCTTGGTGGAGCTTGAAGTTACCCTAGGCTTCCCCCATTATCCATTCAGCTCCTTAGGGAGGGTTTGGGTGGGGCCCTGAACTTCTGGCCTCCCAGCTTCTTGAAGGATCTCTCCTTCTTGGGAGCCAGGAGTCTAGCAGGAGGAGGTTTGGCAGGCTCCCGCCATGCCAGAGGCCTCCCTAACCAGGCATAGTGGGGGTGCGGGACTTGGGTAACCCCAGCACCCCTCTACCACCTTGCTCCAGATCTCCAGGGCTTCCCCAGGCCACATGCCTGGGCAAGTCGGTGAGTTGGGCCCCTTGGGGGAGCTTGAAGGTACCCTAGGCTTCCCCCATTATCCATTCAGCTCCTTAGGGAGGGTTTGGGTGGGGCCCTGAACTTCTGGCCTCCCAGCTTCTTGAAGAATCTCTCCTTCTTGGGAGCCAGGAGTCTAGCAGGAGGGGATTTGGCAGGCTCCCGCCATGCCGAAGGCCTCCCTAACCAGGCCTAGTGGGGGTGCGGGACTTGGGTAACCCCAGCACCCCTCTACCACCTTGCTCCAGATCTCCAGGGCTTCCCCGGGCCACATGCCTGGGCAAGTCGGTGAGTTGGGCCCCTTGGGGGAGCTTGAAGGTACCCTAGGCTTCCCCCATTATCCATTCAGCTCCTTAGGGAGGGTTTGGGTGGGGCCCTGAACTTCTGGCCTCCCAGCTTCTTGAAGTCACTGGTAATCTCTGTCCAGTCTATATTTTCAAAATCACTCGGGTGCAATAGCCCCCACGCGCACAAGTAACATTAATAGTACTCACTATCATTAAATTATGTTTTTATATATGCAGAATGTCCAGTTTGTACTCTGCCATTTTGCATACCCCTTCATAAGATCATCTTTCTCTTTAACTTCCTTAACTCCTACCATCATTACTCCTCATTTACCCTTTGTAACTTAAGTACTGTAGAGTTCTAAGTCACAGATCAAAGTGGTGCCCTGGAGTTAACACCCACCCAACTATTTTAAAAGGCATAAAAAGGACACTTATGTTTCTTCATCATTTTATGGGTGTTTTCTTTGATCGCTATAACTTTTGCTGAATATTTTCTTATACAGTGATGATCCCCCCCCCCCCATGTTTTTTATCTTCTCTTTGTGAACTGCTCAATATGAAATTTGATGTGAAAGAATCCCTCAGTTTAATGCTTATGTTTGAACCAAGTCATGGGTATTGTTGGAAATGTTCTTACGCCCCCATATATCTGATAGCACCTCATGGCTTTATTTCTTGTTTGCTTAGGCACACTAAAATGGGAAAATACTATACATACCAATAAGTTCTTATCTAATAGAGATGGGAACACACAAATCTTGTAGTGCAATGAGACCTTACACTCTGAACATTGACATAAAGACCTGGTACAGGCCTCAGAAAAATGGGCATTCTCCATTCACCCCTGATATAGAGAAGACATCTACAAAACATCCAAGGTTGTATATAACATCACCTGGAGGCATTCCTCTACCAGGGAAGACCCTACAGCTGCTCTGACATCGATCTACTCAAAAAAGACTTCCCTTAACACTAAGAAGACTTAATAAAAACAATGACCTGCTTCCTGGACAGGGCTTGCTGTATTGCCCCTTAATTGTGAGGTTTGTCTATAACATCACCTGGAAGCAATCCTCTACCACGGAAGACCCTACCACTGCTCAGACATCGTTCTGCTGAAAAGAGACTTCCCTTAACAATGAGAAGACTTAACAATGACCTGCTTACAAGATAGGGCTTCCTGCATTGCCCTTTCATGGTGAGGTGAAACGAGAAGACACTCCACATCATGACTTCAATTTAGGATATGCAGATTCCAGAATCTTTAATACAGAAACATGATACCAACAACAGAGACTGTGTGAAAAGTGTGTTGGCACTACAGATAATGTCTTGGATCGGATGATAACTTGCCTGAAGCCTAGAGTTGGTCTTATGCCAGGAAACTTCAGGGGTAGGATCTCTTTGTATTTAGGCCAAGGTTATTCCTTTCCATGCCTCTCATATTTTGGTGGGCCTATGCAAACAACAATTGCCACTCTAACACCGTTTTTACTGTGCTCCTTTGACTTTAATCCTTAAAAGGCACCCACTTAAAATTTGAGGTTAAATGCACCCACTTAAAATTTGAGGTTAACTTAAGCTAATATGCATGTACATGGAAATGTAAAAAATACTATGCCTCTAATGTTTAAGGAGTTACATAAGTTTTATGGCTTTATATTGCCTTGTGTGCTATTAAGAAATATTATAATGTGCTACAATCTGGGGACTTGAGGGACAAAGTAATTGTACATGGATTCTGTTTTATTTATCTTAATGTTCTTTGGCTGAAAGTTCAAAGTTAAGATATCAGCAAGGGGACTTCTTCTGAGAATTATGTTATGGCTGATTGTCCTTCCACTGTAACTTTACCTTGTCCTCTTTCTTTGCATCTTTTGTTCTCATAATTCAAAATTAAAAAAAAATTTTAAAAAATGTAAAAAAAAAAAAAGAAAAGAAAAGAAAATAATTCCTTCCCAAAATTAGTTTTCAAACTAATGAAAGATATGTGAACCAAATAAACCCAGAGAGGAAGAAAGGAAGGTAAAATAAAAATTAAAAAAGACTCTTGAGGCAAGAAAGAGAGTACCAGAAGTATGGCCTCCAGCTGACTCCAGTTCAATCTTCGACACCACATATGATCACTTGAGCTCTCTCCGGGCTCCTTCCTGAGCACAAAACCAAGAACGGCTCCTGAGTACTACTGGATATGTCCTTTAAAAAGCTCAAAATTGTAAAAAATACCATTTTTCCTACCCATTGTACTATCGCTCTGGTCCATACAAATACATATTTTATGGACTTTTTACAGAAGGGAAAAAAACTGTTTATGGGGCCAGAGTGATAGTACAATGGGTAGGGCATTTGCCTTGCACACAGCAGACTCAGGACCACCTGGTTCAATACCTAATATCCCATATGGTCCCCCGAGGCTGCCAGGAGCAGTTTCTTAACACAGAGCCAGAGTAAACCCCTGACCACCACTAGGTATGGCCAAAAAAAAAAAAAAAAAAAAAGCCAAAAACAAACAAAAAGATAAACTACAAAAAAAGATAAACAACAAAGGAAAGAAAGCATTAGGAGTGTCAGAGATGGCCTAGGGAGAAGTCTGTAATGAGGGGGCATAGAATCCAAAATTATGAGACTAGTGTGTCTGGTTGGATAAGGTAAAACAGAATTGCAGAAGATGAGGTTGGAAAAGATGGTGGTGACTCTTAATACAAATTGTGGTTTTAAACCTTAGAGCAAAGTAAGTCACCAGATTTGGTAGATGATAGGTCCAACCTCAAAATATCACTCCTACCACACAGAAACAAATTCAGAGCTAAGTGTTATATTTCCAATAAGAAGAGTTGGGGTGAGGGCATATAGATAGATTGGAAAGGTCTTTAAAACCTGTAACAGGTCTTCAAATTATATCATTTCATTTAACAAAAAAAAATATCATTTCCCTGTAATGTTGATCTTAAAAATTTCCCACTGACATTGAGCATTATCTGAATGCCTGGTTTCATTATACATCTTTTCTCTTAAGGCATTGTTTTTAAGAAATTACTAAGGACAGCAAATGAGAGCTTCCTACTTATGAGAAATAGTTCCTTGGTGAATTGCCTCGGTGGGATGGAAAATGGGTGCAGTTCACAAGGGAATTTGAGAGTTTCTTACTTGTTTAATTGGTTACATGATGATGCTATTTCCTGAAACAGGGAACATGAGGCTAACAAGATGGGGGTGGGGGGGACAAACATATTACGAAGTTGATCTTAAATGCATCTTGAATGTGAGATAAGTCTGAGACATCAAAGGAGATATCAAGTAAATAGGTAGATATGAAGATTTGAAGCTGAGAGAGCAGTCTGGGGTGAAGACATCAATTTGCAAGTCAATTATAGCTGGAAGTTGGTCCCAGGAGCAGGAATAGACTTGCCAAGTGTGACTGTATTGGGTAATCAATTGCTACATTTAATAGTTCGGTAGAAGAGGAGTTAGAATGTGCCTAGAGAGATAAGGGAAGAAAAAATAGGAAAATATTTCTGTGGTGTTGAATCGTGCAAAAGAAAAGGTATTCAAGTTGAGTCCTGTGCATAGCACAGTGAGCTGAAGGAGAAAATAGAAACTCAAAACTAAGTAAGTCCTTCAAAATGAGACTGCTTAAAAGGAGAGGAAGTAGAGGTAGTAGATAAAGGGATAGTGGGTCTATGGAAGATTCTCTTAACATTTGTGTAATGTAAGAGACTTGAATATACTTCAATGAATATTGGTATGATCCTTTTGCATAGGAGAGATTGAATATATAGAAGAAACACATGGGTAACCAGAATGCTCTGGAAAAGCAATAGGGTATATGCAAAACACAGCTGGAAAAGACAAGAAGTAAAAGTACATTTAGAGGTGAGTGCAGAATATCTGAAAAATCCCTCTAGCTGATTATTTTTATCTGTTTCACTGAATGGCTGAAAGCATTTTTGACTGACTGGGAATGGGAAGAAGGTTGTGGGTAATGTATGACAGAAGCAGAAAAAATGATTTCAGAGAGTCCCTAGATCCCCAGGTATATAAATCAGGAATTCTGGGATGATGCTTCAAATCTATATGGTTAACAAACATTAGCCAAATCTGATGTGGTGGTTCTTTGAGAAACTCATTTCAACATATGTCAAATATCTCCCTGTGAAACTCATCGTCAAGAGTGGCAGGCACATGAAAAACTGCTCATTATCACTAATCATTTGGGAGATCCAAATCAAGACAATATTGAGATATCATCTTATACCAGTGAGGATGGCACATATCAAAAATATTGGGAAAAATTTGTGATGGCAGAGATGTGGTGAGAAAGGAATTCTCATGCACTGCTGTGGGAATGCTGCCTGGTTCAAATCTATTTCTTCAGAAATGTTTCTTCCAGGCCAGAGCAAAGTACAGCAGGTTAGGCGATTGCCTTGCTTATGGTTGACCTGGGTTTAATCTCCTGCACTTCATATGGTCTCCCAAGTGCCACCAGTAGTGCTCCTGAGTGCATAACAGGAGTAAGCCCTGAGTACTTCTGGGTAGGGGCCCTCTGAAAAAAAGAAATGTTTCTTTCCATCCTCAATATTAATAAATTCCTACAATATCCATAAAATCCTCATTGTTAGGCTTCATATCACCTTATTATTTTTTCCTCATAACACTTTCACAGTTTGCAAGTATGTTATTTGTATGATTTTTAACTGTTAAATTTCTATTTCACCATAAATTCTATGAAAATCCCCTTAAGTGAGAACTCCTTTGAGATTTGCACACAATGTGCAGCCATTTCCTAGTATGGTACAAAGAGTTCATTTTAGAGTTTTTAGATTCTCAATAAATATCTACTAGATAGTTAATGAGTGACTGGATAGAATGGTATTTGAGAAGGGTTAATCATATTGTGACTATCTAAAATCTATTCATTTCTCATGCCAAATATTAAATTAAGAGACTAGACTCTGGAATGTGTCTCCAGAGTGAAGTTAACACTAGTATCTAATGTCACTAGCAACGAAATGGCTCTATAATTAGGAGAAAATGATTGGTTACTTTTTTAAAATATGAACAAAACCCATTTTGAGTGTTTAAGGAACACAAGAGACCATATGATTATTATTAGTTGGCCCAAACAGTGCTATGTTTGTAAATGTTTTCTATAATAAATGTATATTAAATGTATATCAAAGTAAATGTTTTATAACTGGCTGTTTGGGGTAAAATTGAAGCACTTTCTGATTTCCCTGGTGTTAAGACTACTACCAAAGTCAATATCAAACTACAGTAGTTAATAAACCAGCTCAACAAATTTCTATAAAAATTGACAACTGGCTCTCAATAGCTGGTGTGAGTCCACTTAATAGACAACCATCATAGACACATTATTGCAGTACTAAATTTTTTTGATGTGCCATCTTTTGTGCCACAATTGATCAAATAAAACTTGGATAACTGAATCAAGAATTTTGTCTAGAAATTCAGAGATCATCAAACTCCTTTCTGATGAGTTTTGGGTTTGCTTGTATTTACATCACTCTTGTATATATAGCAATCATCTGCCCTCCCTCTGAAGACTAATACTAAAAAAAAAAGATTTCCAAATATAATGGGCTTATAAGCTACTTCTATTCTTTTAGAAACATTGAAGGATATACATTATGACCCTAATCCTCCCCCAAATTTTTCTGGTTTACAGAGCAACAATCTACATCATCTATGATGAAGGGGTAATATTCAGGCAAGAAAATTCAACCCAGTGATTCTCGATCCTTTCTAACTGTTGCTTAGAGAAAACTTCTCCAGTAGGCAAAGGAAAGAAACATTGGAAAACACACTGTAACCAGAGCAGTTTAAGAGTATCCAACATTAACTTTAGCAATACTATGAATGCAAATGTAAATCATAACCCATCACTGAGCTAACAGAACACTACTAAGAAAAGTAAATTAATTATTTAACAATAAAGAATGGTTACATTTTAAAAGTCCAAAAAGCTGCAAGTGATAAATTGATAACAAGTCGCCTCACTCCCTGATTATTGCATTTTTATCAAATGAAGAAGAATCAGAGTTCTTAAAAGAATGCTGAATTGAAAATCATAAGAAAATTATACTTTAGAGCTAGTATGAGTTTTTTGTGCAAGTATTCTACCAACTGCCTGTGGGAAGTGCATATCTTTTGCCTATCAGAATTTAGATTTTTCTTTTTTGGTTCCCTCTCTGATAAATTCTTTTTTTTTATTAAATATATTTTTATTTAAGTAACATGATCATATTTGGGTTACAGTCATAACCAGAACACCCCCCCTTCACCAGTGCAACATTACCCCCTCCCCCCTTCCCATCCCCTGCCTGTATTCGAGACAGGCATTCTACTACAGTAATTTGTTTTTAAATTCAGTAAGTTGTATTTTTTTTTCTTAAAGGATAAGAGTAAAAAAATATAGTAAAGGTGTGATAGTGGCAATCACCAATGTTTGCATAGGTCCAGAAAAATGGAGAAAAATGAAAAAAAAAAATCCTTGACCTGATTACAAAAAGGCCTCACCCCAGAAGTTTATTGGCATAAGACAGACTCTGGGTTCCAGGTATACCAGTCTATCCAACTCCAGTCATTCTCAAGGTCCCGGTGAAACTTTTTCGCACTTTAGCTATAGTTGGTATCAGACTTTTATATTTAAAGACTGGATTCTGTGCATTTCTTTCGTTGATGTCAGGCTGATGTGGAGCATCCTCTAGTTTCAGCAAATCATTAAATACAGAGCAATCTGTCCTGCATGCAGACTGTTGCTGAGTCACCTGGGTGTTGGGAGTACTCTTTGGAGTAAGTCAATGCCAAAGCAGTGGTAGGTCTTCTCTGGTAGAGGCTTAGATCCTGGGAATGTTAAAGACAATTGTGGTTATTTCCATAGTTCAGGTGTGTGTGGACGATGCCCATTCTTCTGAGGCCTGAGCCAAATCATTATGCCAATGTTCAGGGTAAAGGCCTAATTATATTACCAAATTTGTGTTCTCATCTCTATTAGATAAGAACTTGTTTGCATATGTATTATTTTCCCTTTCTAATGTGCCTATGCAAAAAAGAACCAATGCCACAAGATATTGTTGGTGCATCTGAGGGTCAACAAATAAAGTCCAACATTTCCCGTAACTTGGTATAAACGTGAAATCTATACAGAGTTACTCTTCTACTTTGATAAATTCTTATAGCTTACTGGATAAGCAGCAATGGCTCTCTAGGAGATATAAGATGTAGCTACTTTTTAATTTTTCTTATTTATTTTGGAGCCATACTTGGTGGTGCTCAGGATTTACTCCTGATCCTGTACTCAGGGGTCACTCCTAGCAGTGCTCAGGGGACTACCAGCAGTACCAGGGATCAAATTAGGATTCCTATCAAAGCAGCTTCATGCAAGGCAAGTGCATTATCTCCTGTAGTACCTATCCAGTATTGCAACTATAAGTCTCATGTGTCCTTTGATCCAATGAAGAACTCAGACAGCCCCACAGTTGAACTAAAAGTAGCAGCTGAAATTTCCACTGGCCACTCTCATGGAGTTCTTAATGTCATACTCTTGGTTCAAGTTGTTTCAAGAACCAACTAAGTGAAATCCACCACTTAATTTGCTATAAAAGTTGTGGTGGAGTTAATACATGCTTATTATATAATTTTATATAATTTTTGTATAATCATGCTGATGATGATAGTTAATGTGTGTATTTACTATGTCACTCAAAAGTTTAAAGATCTAAAATGTTTGCTTATTTAATCCCTGCATAGTTCTACGGTAAAAAGAGTTGCTATTAATCCCAGTCAGGCTCAATGTCACACCACACTACTTAAACTCTGCAGAAGAATACTTTTTACAGTTTCCTGCCAGGAACATTTAACTCTGTTGGGAAACTGGTATACCTTCTTCTTCCAGATCATGAATAGTGTAACATTTGTTGTTTTTCTTCTATTCATGTATTCCAGGAAATGTGCCATAGAGTAGAATTTGGGTCTCACACAAAGTTTGCTGTTGTCTTATCATTAGTATGCAAGTTTCCACTCATTTGTTTCTGTACTGACTTACTATTTTTATTTCATTTGCTTTGTTAAGGATGTCATCGTTACTAATTGCATGTGAATTTCAGGGGAGGGGAAACTTGAAACAAACATAAAGCAGATATTATGAATTTGTCCTGAGAACACTGTCTGAGGAATTTGGGGATAGAGTAAAAAACAACTCTGCCACTTGGGATAAGTTTGAAACAATGCTAAAGACCAAATGCCTCTTCCTGGATCCTATTTAGATCATTTACTGAGAAGGTAGTTTTTGTATTTCATCTAATAAGAAGTGAGATCTATGAAAAAATATTTTTGGCCAGAATATCAGAGACCTTTGCAAAGAATGGAAGCATCCTCTCATTCCTGAGTCCATGCCAGAAGCAGCAATCTTTCTACCTCTGCCTCATTTTACTGTACCATAAATGTGATATGAAAAGAAAATAATTCTGTGTACAAAATCACTGAATTTCACATGGAGGTGTTGCTTGGGAGCTAGGTAATAACTGAGTTCTGTTTTCTCTGATAGATAAGTACTAGTGTCAATAAAAGCATCAATATTTGATTAAAAAAGCATTTTAATATTTAATTTTTAAATAGCTTTATTTAAGCACCTTTATTACAGGCATGATTTTAGTTGGGTTTCAGTCATATAAAGAACATCGTCCTTCACCAGTGCAACATTCCCATCACCAATGTCCCCCGACTCCCTCCTCCCCCCACCCCACCGGTATTCAAGACATGCTTTCTATTTCCCTCATTCATTGACATTGTTATGATAGTTGTCAGTGTAGTTATTTCTCTTACTGCACTCACCACTCTTTGTAGTGAGCTTCATATCATGAGCTGGTCCTTCCAGCCTTCATCTCTATTGTCTGTGGGCATTATTACAATAATATCTTTTATTTTCCATAAAACCCTAAATGAGTGAGACTATTCTGTGTCTATTTCTCTCCCTGTTTATTTCACACAGCTTAATAGACTCCATGTACACCCATGTATAGGAAAATTTCATGACTTCAGATCTCTCCTGACAGCTGCATGATATTCTCTTGTGTATATGTACCACAGTTTCTTTAGCCATTCATCTGTTGAAGAGCATCTTGGTTGTTTCCAGAGTCTGGCTATTATAAATAGTGCTTCAATGAATATAGGTGTGAGAAAGGCATTTTTGCATTGTATTTTTGTGTTCCTAGAGTAGATCCCTAGGAGTGGTATAGCTGGATCATATGAGAGATCAATTTCCAAGTTTTTGAGGAATCTTCATATTGTTTTCCAGAAAGGCTGGACGAGGCGCATTCCCACTAGCAGTGAAAAAAGAGTTCCTTTCTCTCCACATCCCTGCCAGCATTAAATGTTCTTGTTCTTTGTGATGTGTGCCAGTCTCTGTGGTGTGAGATGGTACCTCATAGTTATTTTGATTTGCATCTCCCTGATGATTAGTGATGTGGAACATGTTTTCATTTGCCTTTTGGCCGTTTGTATTTCTTCTTTGAGGAAGTGTCTGTTCATTACTTCACCCATATTTTGATGGGGTTAAGTTTTTTTTTTCTTGTTAAGTTCTACCAGTACCTTGTATATCTTTATTATTAGCCCATTATCTGATGGGTATTGGGTGAATATTTTCTCCCATTCTGTGGGTGGCTTTGTATCATAGGCACTATTTCTTTAGAGGTGCAAAAGCTTCTCAGCTTAATATAGTCCCATCTGTTTATCTCTGCTTCCACTTGTTTGGAGTGCTGTTTTGTCCTTGAAGATACCTTTAGTCTCAATGTCATGGAGTGTCTTTCCTGCGTATCATTCTATATACTTTATGGTTCTGAGTCTGATATCAAGATCTCTAATCCATTTATATTTGACCTTTGTGCATGGTGTTAGATCGAGGTCTGAGTTTGCTTTATTGCATGTGGCTGATCAGTTGTCCCAACATCACTTGTTGAAGAAGCTTTCTTTATTTTTTTAATGTCCATTTCTTCTCTATCATTATTGGTGTACAAGAAGGACATTGACTTTTGCGTGTTAATTTTGTATCTAGCCACTTTACTACATGAATCTATTGTCTCTAGAAGCTTTTTGGTGAGTCTTTAGGTTTTTCTAAATATAGAATCATGTCATCTTCAACCAGTGAGAGATTTATTTCTTACTTTTCTAACTGGATGCCCTTGATATCTTTTTCTTGCCTAATCACTATGGCAATAATTTCCAGCACTATGTTGAATAGGAGTGGTGAGAGAGGACAGCCTTGTCTTGTATCAGATTTTAGAGGAAAAGCTTTTAGTTTATCTCCATTGAGAATAATATTTGCATTAGCTTATGGAGATGACCTTGACTATATTGAGAAAAGTTCCTTTCATTCCCATCTTCATGAGAGCTTTTATCGAGAATGGGTGTTGGACTTTATCAAACACTTTCTCTTCATCTATTGATGTGATTATATAATTTTCATTTTTATTTTTGTTGATGTTGTATATTATGTTGATTATTTTACATATATTAAACCATCCTTGCATTCTGGGATGAAACTACTTGGTAGTGGTGTATGACCTTCTCGATGAGGTGTTAATTCTATTTGTCAGAATATTGTTGAGGATCTTTGCATCTGTGTTCATCAAGGATATTGGCCTGTAGTTTATTTTTTGACAGCATCTTTGTCTGATTTTGGTATCAAGGTGATGTTAGCTTTATAGAAATTATTTGGCAGTATTCCTGATTTTCAGTTTCATGAGAGACCCTGAAAAGGATTGGTAGTTTTTCCTCTTGGAAGGTTTGAAAGAATTTATAATCAAATCCATCTGGGCCTGGGCTTTTGTTTTTTGGGAAGACTTTAGGTTACCATAGGTAATCAAAATTTTAATTTTGTCAGTGGTGATAGATCTGTTTAGATATGCCAGATCATCCTGGTTTAACCATGGAAAATTATGAGTCCAAGAATGTATCAATTTCTTCAGGTTCTCATGTTTTGTGGCATAGAGTTTCTCAAAGTAGTCTCTTATTGTCCTTTGAATCTCTGCAGTATCTGTAGTGATCTCTCCCTTTTCATTTCTAAATTAGTTTATTAAATTTCTCTCCATTTCTTTGTGAGTTTTGCTAGTGAGTTTTATCAATCTTGTTTACTTTTTACTTGTTTACTTTTTCAAAGAACCAACTTTTGGGGCCGGAGAAATAACATAGAAATAAGGCATTTTCGGGGTGAGAGTGTTGCTCCCTTGTGCGGCTCGGGGGAGACAGGGTTTTCTGTGCGGCTTGGGTGAGAGTTTTGCTCCCTTGTGCGGCTTGGGGGAAACTTGGTTCCCTGTGCGGCTTGGGTGAGAGTTTTGCTCCCTTGTGCGGCTTGGGGGAAACTTGGTTCCCTGTGCGGCTTGGGTGAGAGTTTTGCTCCCTTGTGCGGCTCGGGGGAGACAGGGTTTTCTGTGCGGCTTGGGTGAGAGTTTTGCTCCCTTGTGCGGCTCGGAGGAAACTTGGTTCCCTGTGGGGCTTGGGTGAGAGTTTTGCTCCCTTGTGCGGCTCGGGGGAGACAGGGTTTTCTGTGCGGCTTGGGTGAGATTTTGCTCCCTTGTGCGGCCTGGGGGAGACTTTGTTTCCTGTGCGGCTTGGGTGAGACTTTGTTTCCTTGTCGTCAGGACCGACTCCCCCCCCCCCAGTGAGTCCCTTCCCCCGGGTGGGCGCCTGGAAAGGCAAGTTGAGCAACCGGAATAGTCGGGGGAGATAGGGCCAGCTATCTGGACTCTCAGGTGACCTAGAGCAATCCACCCCCTTGGGCCCTGGAGCGGATCAGGGACTCCCCAAGGGTGAGGGCAGAGCCTGAAAGGGTAGACTGAGGGAACTCCTTCAAGGGAGGTTTGGAGGGGGCGGAAATCCATTGACTCCCAGAGAAAGGAGGGGGGATTGAGAGCTAGGCTCAACAGCGCCAGTAACCATTGTGGCCAGGAGTGGAACTGCACCGCTGACAGAAATAAGGAGCAGAAAAGGGAAAAGACCCACAGCAGGAAGGCTGAACTCTAGGAAGCAAAGGGGAGGAGAAAGGGCTAGGCTCAACAAACTCACCCAACAGGCCCCTCTAGAAACACCTTCAGGAAGGGGTCAAAGCAGGCCAAAATTAGAAGCCACAGCACTCCAAAATACACCATTAAATACAAAGAACAATGCGTAAAGCAAGGAAATCGCTAATAACTGGAGACACCATGACAAACCCTATCAAATTTCCAAGTCCACCAAAACGCACAGATCCACGGGAAGAAGACCTAAAAGCTGTCATGAGGAAGGAAATGCAAGAATTAATAAAAGAATTGAAAGAAACCCTAGCAACCGAGTATAAGAAATCCATGGACGAACGAATCAGCCAAATTAAAGAAGAAATGTCAAAGAACATGAGAGATTCCATACAAAAAGAAGTGAAGGACTTAAAAGACAAAGTAGCAAGTCTTATGAGCAGAAACACAGAGTTGGAGAAGCACATCGAAGAACTCGAAGGAAAACTACAATGAAAAAATGATCAAGAAACGAACAAAGAAATAAAAGGCAAAGCACTGGAAGGAAAAATCCAATATCTAATGAACAAAGACAAAAGAAACAATCTAAGAATTGTGGGTATACCAGAAGGGGAGGAAATAGGGAAGGGGGAAGAACAGGTAGTCAGGGAGATAATAACAGAGAACTTCCCCACACTCTGGAAAGACAATTCAGGACAAATCCAGGAAGTCAAGAGAGTCCCTAATAAAATAGACCCTAATAAACCCACACCAAGACACATAATAATCCAAATGGCAAAAAACAAAGAGAAAGAGGAACTCCTAAAGGCAATAAGGGAGAAAAAAAACCTCAAGTACAAAGGAAAGGACATAAGAATCAAACCGGATCTTCCATTTGAAATAATTCAAGCAGGAAGACAGTGGAATGACATATTTACACGACTGAATGAAAGAAACTTCCAACCCAGGGTCCAATACCCAGCAAAACTATCATTCATATGGGAGGGCAGACTAAAAACATTCTCAAACATGAACGAACTTGAACTATTTGTGCAAACTAAGCCGATCCTAAGCGACTTACTCAGAGATGAATTACACAATCCAAACCCCCGATTGTAACAACAACCACTGCACACAATACAACTGCACAACAGTCCTCTCTATCAATAATTTCCCTAAATGTGAACGGACTAAACTCTCCATTTAAAAGACACATAGTAGAGAACTGGGTTAGGAAAAATAAACCGGACTTCTGCTGTCTGCAAGAAACACACCTACAGCTACAGGATAAGCACAGGCTTAGAATAAAAGGATGGAAAGTAATTATTCAGGCCAATGGAAAACAAAAAAGAGCAGGGACAGCCATTCTTATATCAGACCAAATTGTATTCAACCTCAAGAAAGTGATCAGAGACAAAGAGGGACACTACTTACTGATCAGGGGAACATTAGATCAAGAAACACTAACCCTGATCAATATCTATGCACCTAATGTAGAGTCAGCAAAATATGTGAGGCAACTACTGGCAAACCTGGAGAAACACATGAAGGGAAATGTGATAATAGTAGGGGACCTCAATACTCCACTATCACCACTGGACAGATCCACCAAACAGAAAAATAACAAAGAAATAAGAGCTCTAAATGAAAAATTAGAAGATTTAGGGCTAATAGATTTATATAGAGCCCTCCATCCCCAGAAAGCAGAATACACATTCTTCTCAAACCCACATGGAACCTTCTCCAGAATAGACCATGTATTAGGATACAAAGCCAACCTATATAAGACCACAAAGGTAAGGATCATAAGAAGTACCCTTTCAGATCACTATGCAACAGAGGTTAAAATTGATGTCAAGAAGAAGCAATGGAGGAAAACTAGTACCTGGAGATTAAACAACATCCTGCTCAACAACAGCTGGATCAAAGAACAACTCAACGAAGAAATAAAAAGATTTCTTGAGACAAATGACAATGAAGAGACAACATGTCAAAATTTATGGGACACAGCAAAAGCAGTAATTAGGGGGAAACTCATAGCAATAGAGGCCTATGTCAAGAAACAGGAAAATAAAAAAACCAACAGTTTAAAAGATCACCTCAAAGAATTGGAACAACAGCAACAGAGAAATCCAACCACAACCAGAAGGCAAGAAATAATAAAAACCAGAGCAGAAATAAACAACATCGAAACCAAGAAAACAATACAAAAAATCAATGAGACCAGGAGTTGGTTTTTCGAAAAAATAAACAAGATAGACAAACCATTGGCAAAACTCACCAAAAAAGAGAGGGAAAACACCCAAATCAACAGGATCACAAATGAAAGGGGAGAGATTACAACAGAACCCCAAGAAATACAACATATCATGAGATCATACTATGAACAACTATACTCAACTAGACTAGAGAACCCAGTAGAAATCGACAGATTCTTAGACAAACACCCTCTTCCAAGACTGGAAAAGGAAGATCTAGAAAGCCTAAACAGACCAATCACCTCAGAGGAAATTGAAGACGTAATTAAAAAACTCCCTAAGAACAAAAGCCCAGGCCCAGATGGATTTACAAGTGAATTCTATCAAACATTTCAAGAAGACTTACTACCACTTTTCCATAGGCTTTTCCAAACCATAGAAAAAACAGGAATCCTCCCCAACTCTTTTTATGAGGCTAATATCACACTCATTCCCAAAGAAGGCAAAGACACCACCAAAAAAGAAAACTACAGACCAATCTCACTAATGAACATAGATGCAAAGATACTTAACAAAATCTTAGCAAACCGAATTCAGCACTTCATCAAAAAGATCATACATCACGACCAAGTGGGATTCATACCAGGAATGCAAGGTTGGTTCAACATACGCAAATCAATCAATTTGATACATCACATCAACAACACGAAAGACAAAAACCACATGATCATATCAATCGATGCAGAGAAGGCATTTGACAAAATCCAACATCCTTTCATGTTAAAGACACTCAGAAAAATAGGGTTAGAAGGAACTTTCCTCAAGATAGTTACAGCTATATATGAAAAGCCAACAGCCAACATTATACTTAATGGCGAGAAACTAGAAGCATTCCCACTAAGGTCAGGAACTAGACAAGGCTGTCCACTCTCTCCACTCTTATTCAATATAACCTTAGAAGTCCTAGCAATAGCAATCCGACAAGAGAAGGGAATCAAAGGAATTCAAATAGGGAAAGAGGAACACAAGCTATCTCTATTTGCCGACGATATGATGATATACATTAAAAACCCTAAAGAGTCCACAGTAAAACTCCTAGAAACAATCAGCCAATACAGCAAAGTGGCTGGATACAAAGTCAATACACAAAAGACAGTAGCGTTTCTATATACAAAAAATGAAGTTGAGGAGAGAGAGATTAAAAATACAATTCCATTTAAGATAGTATCAAAAAATATCAGGTATCTAGGAATCAACCTTACAAGAGAAGTGAAAGACCTATACCAGGAAAACTTCAAAACACTCCAGAAAGAAATTGAAGACGATCTAAAGAAATGGAAGAACATCCCATGCTCATGGATAGGTAGAATTAACATAATCAAAATGACTATCCTACCCAAACTCCTATATAGATTTAATGCAATCCCTATCCAAATCCAGACACAATTCTTTAAAGAATTAGAACAATCATTAACAAAATTCATCTGGAACCACAAAAGACCCAGGATAGCCAAACACATACTGAAAAACAAGAAGCTGGGTGGAATCTCCTTACCTAACTTGAAACTATACTATAAAGCCATAGTAATCAAAACAGCATGGTACTGGAACAGAGACAGGACTTCAGACCAGTGGGTCAGGACAGAATTCCCAGACATAAACCCCCAGATATACAGCCAACTAATATTTGATAAAAGAGGCAAGAACCTGAAATGGAACAAAGAAAGCCTATTCAACAAATGGTGTTGGCACAACTGGAAAACCACATGTATGAAAGTGAAAATCAACCCATACCTCACTCCTTATACAAAAGTCAACTCAAAATGGATCAAAGACCTTGAAATCAGACCCGAATCTATAAAGTTTATTGAGAATAAAATAGGGAGAACACTCGAAGACCTATATATCAAAAAGGTCTTTGAGAATGGAGCACCAATGGCAAGAACCTTAGCAGCAAACATAAACAAATGGGACTACATCAAACTAAAAAGCTTCTGCATGGCGAAAGAAACCTTACTTAATGCAAGAAGACAGTTAACAGAATGGGAAAAAATCTTTTCACTAGACATATCAGATAAAGGGCTGATATCTAGAACTTACAAAGCACTCAGAAAACTGAGCCCCTCAAAACCAAACAAAGCCATAAAAAAATGGGGAGAAGAAATGAATAGACACTTCTCTGAGGATGACAGAAGGATGGCTAACAAACACATGAAAACATGCTCATCTTCACTCATCATCAGAGAGATCCAAATCAAGACAACAATGAGATACCACCTTACACCAGTGAGGATGGCTTACATCAAAAATACTGAGAACAATCTTTGTTGGCGTGGATGCGGTATGAAGGGAACTCTCATCCACTGCTGGTGGGAATGCCCCCTAGTCCAACATCTATGGAGAACAGTCTGGAGAGTACTCAAAGAACTCAGAATTGAGCTCCCTTTTGACCCAGCAATTGCACTCCTAGGTATATACCCCCAAGTTGGAAGAACATTCATTCCAAAATACGTGTGCACCCCACTATTTATCGCAGCACTCAGTATAATAGCCAAATCTTGGAACCAACCGCGATGTCCAACAACAGATGAATGGATCATTAAGATGTGGTATCTATACACAATGGAATATTACATGGCAGTCAGAAATGATACAATCACAGATTTTGCAGCAACGTGGATGGACTTAGATCATGTTATGTTAAACGAAGTAAGTCAGAAGACAAAAGATAAACACAGAATGGTAGCACTATTCTGAAGCACATAGAACATACATCTCAATCACAACTAATACTTAACAATCAAATAACAGGGTCTAACAGGGTAGAAACTCCAACCACTGTAATAGTCAACATATACCTCGGAACAGTGCCCAAAACACATGAAAAAGGAACAACACAAACTCGCGACTACACATTATACCACAAAGAAAACAGCAACACCAGAACAGCAGCATAGAGAGAACAGGTACGTAATTAACCTTCTACAATAATGGCCCATAATAATCATGTAGAGATTGTATACAGGAACACAGGTAAAGAATACCAAGGCAAACCACTGGCTCCAATGGAAACATCCCATAAAACTACGTATTAATGCCTCTATCTTACTATATTTAAAATAACCTCTCAGCTTTTCTGTCCACAGGCGTTCTTGGATACAAAGGGCGGACAAGCTAAGATGGCAACTCGGGATACCACACGAGATACCATACCCAGTTTGCACTACGAGTTGGCCCTGAGAAAACTCTTTAACATACACTTTATCCCTAGGTTTACCTTCTTTTAGGGTTTCAAGCACGTGACCAGTCAGACCACCGAAGCAGTAACAGCGACGTACAGACCCAAACTACATGCTCTATTCACTGAACACATTCAAGCAAACCAGCATTCCCTTGCTATTTTCTCCTCTCTTCTCACCACTTTCTTGGTTATTTTTTTCTTTTCTATTTATTTCTTTACTTTCTATCCTTTCTCTTCTCCCTTTCTTTCTAATGTATTTTTCTCTTTTCTCCCTCCCTACCCCTTCCATACACCTTACCCTTTCCCCCCTCTGGAACTATCCCTCCACCCCTCAATCCCATCCAGACCTCCCTCTATATTAAAACATTTCACCCTCAGTCCTTAATCTATTAGGCAACAAGATCGACCTCCTACCCCAACGAACCAGTACCCAGCATCCAAGAGAAGGGACACCCAGTCAAACCCACACCTCGTCCCGGGCAAGAAAAGACAGCCAACTCCCCTGCGGACTCATGCTGCGAGGCCCTCCCTACCAACTCCCCCTAACGTGGACTGTTTCTTAAAACCGGACCTAGGTCCAAAAGTATCCCCAATGCAAGAACTCTTCCAAGACCTCCCTGCCGCAAATTTTTACCAACCTGAAGAAGGTCAGGGGGTGTGATAGGAAGATGCCTGGGAACCCACACATCACAAGAAAAACCCAAAAGACAATGGGAAAAACTGTACTTCCAACATAGGCATAAGACCTGTAATACACCACTTCGTTATCTGCTCTCCCCCAAATGTAAGGTAGTCTTTTGCACCACTTTGGTCCTTTAAAAACTTCGCTAACTCATTTTCGTTCTTTTTTTTTTTTTTCCTCTTAAATTTATTTATTTATTTTTTTAAATGTTGGTCCTATATATACATTTGTGAGCACATACGTTTTTATTTATTTTATTTTATTTTTTTATTATTATTATTATTATTATTATATTTTTTTTATCATTTTTGGGTATGTGACCTGTGTCTGTTATCCCCTCTGTCCACCCCCAACCACACCGACAATACAATGTGGCTCCACCTCCCCCTGCAAAGACACACTAAATAATGGGGAAACCTTACATATAAAAAAAAGAGCTCTTATCTACTAGAGATGGGAACTCATAGTTGTTTACAATACAGGGGTATCTCCTACCTTGAAAATATGTCATGTGGAATCACTTAGACCTCAGATGATTAGATGCCATTCATCCAGCCTTGAACCCTGGATCCCAGACATAGAATCGGCACAGCTCTTCACAACAGCTACAGGAAACAAACTCCATCCGGAACAGCCTTAATACTGCGGGGTCAACAACAAGGACCAGCTCTAACATGATATCCTGACAAAGAGGAAAATGTGAACAACTTGACCTTAGAGCAGATTAGCCTACCTTACCAGCTAACGACAAGACAAAACCAGAAGACTCGGCACCCTTTGGTAGGTCCAAAAGCCAAGATCGTGACTTACAGATGACTGGCTACTAGAACCACGACCAGACAGTATACATCTTGGGACCAATAAAAAAGCCCTAGTTTAGGGTTTGAACTATGACTTGCACAATAAGCATGATCCCCAGTCCCAAAGGTCTGACAGAGACAACTGCAACAGAATGGGCCTTCTGGAAGCACAAAGAAAGACGCTAACCTAGGTGCCATCCTAGGTTCAGTGCAAAGACCAAGGTCACCAACCACAGAAGATGGACTAAAACGACACTGAGGTAACAGAACCTCTAGAACCACAAAGACTGACCTCACCATAAGTCCTACCTCAGGATCTGTACAGATACTGAGACCTCTAAACACAGAGCTCTGAGTGTATCACCCTGGACAGAACAGAAGTCTTCCACACGCCAAAAAACACCACCAGGAGAATAAATGATCCTGAGCAAAGTCTGGAGCTGATCCCATGACAGTATACTCCAGAAACCCCATATTTCTTAGGCCATGTGAATTCCTTTTCGAATGACCCCAATATTTACTGTGCCAGGGCAGGAGGGGAAAAAACAAAAATACAAAAAGCACAAAAACTTAGTATTTTATATATATGTATATATATATGTGTGTGTGTATATATATATATACATATATATCTTTTACCTTCATTTATTATTGTTATTATTATTTTTATTTACCTATCTATTTTGGTCGATTTCTCTGTTTGGGTGTGATTATTGAAATCGTCGTCCCCAATTATACTTATTTTTTTCTATTCTTTTCTTTTCCCTCGTTATGTGCTATGCCATGTTTCTTATTTCAAGACCATGGCGTGTTTTTGGTTTGTTTGTTTGTTTTTGTTCTGTTTTTTGTTTGTTTGTTTGTCTGTCTGTTTTGCTTTGTTTTTCGGCTGTTTTTTTGTGGTGCTTATCGATATAGCTGGAGTCCTCACTGGATAATTGACACTTTTTTTGGTACTGGTGGAGTGTTTCACCTTCTTTCTCTCCTTCATCTCCCAAATCGATGATGAGAGCCTCTAGAAGGATTCCACCCATTTTGGGAGTATTAGACTCTTACCCCAGTTTATTTATCTTCTCCTTCTCAGGCAAAACCACGCAACTTGAACTAGCTAGTCCTGCCTACAGTTAGAGGGGGAGATAAGGGAGGCATCAAGACCAAACAGGTGCAAGACTACTAAGTAGTGGGTTGGATACAGAGGGGACCACATATTCTAGCCGCCCTGGGGGTGAGGGAAGAGGAAATGGGAGGTAGGACAACAACGGAGGGGTAGGGAGGACAATTTGGGGATGGGAATCCCCCCTGATTTTATGTAAATATGTACCTAAAATGTTATTGTCAACAATATGTAAGACACTATGATCAAAATAAAAATTATATTAAAAAAAAAAAAGAAATAAGGCATTTTCCTTGCATGCAGGAGGATGGTGGTTCAAATCCCGGCATTCCATATGGTCCCCCAAACTGTCAGAAGTGATTTCTAAGCATAGAGCCAGGAGTAACCCCTGAGTGCTGCCGGGTGTCACCCAAAAACATAAAAAAAAAAAAAAAAAAAAACAACTTTTGCTTTTGCTGATCTTTTTTATTGTTTTTATTGGTTTCCACTTTATTGATTTCTGCTCTAAGCTTTGTCATTTCCTTCTGCCTACCTATTTTTGGTACCTTTCTCCACCCCCTTATTTTTGGTATATTTTGTTGATCATTTTCTGATTTTGTAAGCTGTGTCATTAAGCTTTTTATATAAGCCCCTTCTTCCTTTCTGATGTGTGCTTGCAAAGCTATAAATATTCCTCTTAGTACAAAATTCTAATAATTTGTGTCTTCATTGTCATTTATTTCCAGGAATGTTTTAATTTTCTCTTTGATTTCATCTCTGATCCACTGGTTGTTCAGTAGTGAGCTGTTTAATTTCCAGGTGTTCAAGTTTTTCTTCTGTGTTCCTTTGTAGTTCACTTCTAATTTCAGTGCCTTGTGATCTGAGAAGGTAGTCTATACAATTTCTATCATCTTGACTTTATAGAAATATGTTTTGTGTGCCAGTATTGGTTTATCTTGGGTAATTACCCATGTGCAATGAAGAAGAATGTGTATCCAGTTTTCTGGAGATGGAATGCCATATATATATGTGGACACTAGTCCACTTTCTTTTATTTTCCTTTTCAGAGCTAGTATATTCTTGTTGGGTTTTACCCTAGTTGACCTATCAAGAAGTGACAGGACTGTGTTGAGGTCTCTTACTATTATTGTGTTGCTATTGATATCTTTTTTCAGATTTACCAACAATTGTATTAAAAAATTTTCTGATCCTTCATGGGTGCATATATGTTTAGGAGTGTGATTTCTTCCTGCTATACATATCCTTTGATTAGTACAAAATGTCTATCTTTGTCTCTTATAACTTTTCTGAGTCTAAAGCTTGTGTCATCTGATATTAATATGGCCACTCCAGCTATTTTAAGGGAGTTGTTTGATGGGATGGTTTTCCTCCAGTCTGTTTGTTCTGACTATTCAAATGTGTTTCTTGTAAGCAACAACATGTTGCCTTCAACTTTTTGCCACCCTGTGTCTCTTAGCAGGAGCATTTAGTCCATAGACATTGAGAGTGGTAATTTTCATGGGATTTAGTGTCATCTTTGTGTAGAAGTTTGGTGTATCTGTTGGTCTTTCTTGTCTTAAAGTAGACCTTTCAGTTTTTCTTTTAAGGCTGGTTTTAAGTCTGTTAAGTTTCTGAGCTGTTGTTTATCCTGAAGCTATGTATACTTCCTTCAAACCTGAAAGTGAGTCTGGCTGAGTGCAGTATTCTAGGTGAAACATTCTGGTTTTGAGGTTTTCTTGTGACAGGTCTGCTGTAAATTTTAATGATGCACCTTTGTGTGTAATTTCTCTTTTTGATCTTGATGCTTTCAGTATTCTATCTTTATCTGTAGGATTTGTTGTTGTGTCTAGGATGTGTCTTGGGGTGCTTTTCTTTGAGTCTCTTTGGCTGGGACTCTTCAGGCATGCAGTATTTGGTTGCATGCCATCTTTAGCTCTGGAAGTTTCTCTGTATTGATGTCCTTAACTGTCAATTCTTCCAGGGGATTTTTTTCCTGGGTCTCTGGGACTCCAATGATTCTTATTTGTTTCTGTTGAATTTATCAAAAACTTCAATTTTCATCTGTTCACATTCATTGAGTATTTTTCCATTTTCTGATCATTTGCTTTAAGGTTCTTCCCAATCTTTTCTGCTTTTTGGAGTTGTTCTGTATCTCATCTTCTAGCTCATTGATTCTGTCCTCATCTTCTGTTACTCTGTTGGAGAGGCTTTCCATTAAGGTTTTCATTTCATCTACCAAGTTTTTCAGTCCTGTTATTTCAGTTTAGAGTTTTCTGATTTCTGTCTTTGTGATCTGTTCAGCTTGATCTATGCTTTCTTTGAATTCTATAAGCATCCTTCATATTTCTTCTCTGAACTCCTTATTTAAGAGGCTAACTAGGTGGTTGGTACTTTTTGGGTCATCTCAGCTGCCATCTTCATTCTCAATGTCCGGTGTTGACTTGCATTGTTTCCCCAGTGTGCTTTTCGTGCATTTTTTTTTTCTACGTGTTATAGTGAAGTTTATTTGCTAGAATATGCTTGTGGCCACGAAGTGAAGTGGTGTGGCTGCACTCCTCTGGCCTCACCTTGCTTAGGCATTTCCATCTCACAGCTTCTGCAGTGTCTTCTGGGCTGGGGTGGGTTTCAAAACCACAGCAATTTATCAGGAGGTGCCCTTTGCAATGTTGTCAGCAGTGACCTGGCCCTCATTTTAATATTCAATGCATTCAAAATCACCAAGGTGTACCAAAACCCTTTGTGTTACCTAAAATGAGCTCCATATTGTTCATTTGTTTAAAATGATGGTTGTAGACATTGCCAAAGGTCCACAGATATATTGTCTTCTTCATATTTTTAAAATTTTATGAGAAGGATGGTTCAAAGTTTAATAAAAAGTTATATTAACATTTCAAATTGCACCAGGAAAAAAAAACACAAAGTAAGAGAAATAAAGATAGGAGAGAATAGGAATATGGGGAGAAAGAGAGAGTTTCTTTTATAATTCTTCTGGAATTCCCACTAACCTTAGTACATTCTGTGCTTTGGTGCAGCCTTTCTAGAGTTCTGGATGGTGTCAACTCCAAGACTCCTCAATGACTCTGGCCTTCTCAGTAATGGAGCTTGAATTCTGGGATATGTTTGCTTTCAATCTCTTTTGGCTGGGTCTCTTTGGGCATGCAGAATTTGGTTGCATGCCATCTTTAGCTCTGGAAGTTTCTCTGTAATGATGTCCTTAACTGTCAATTCTTCCAGGGGATTTTTTTTTCCTGGATCTCTGGGACTCCAATGATTTTTATATTGTTCCTGTTGAATTTATCAAAAACTTCAATTTTCATCTATTCACATTCATTGAGTATTTTTCCATTGTCTGATCATTTGCGTATTGACATTCCAGTGGGGTTTCACTTGACATTCCTTATTGACATTCCAGTGGGGTTCAATGCCTTCCCTTAAAAGTTCATGCTGCGGGCCCAGAGAGATAGCACAGCGGCGTTTGCCTTGCAAGCAGCCAATCCAGGACCTAAGGTGGTTGGTTCAAATCCCGGTGTCCCATATGGTCTCCCGTGCCTGCCAGGAGCTATTTCTGAGCAGACAGCCAGGAGTAACCCCTGAGCACCGCCGGGTGTGGCCCAAAAACAAAACAAAACAAACAAACAAAAAAAAAGTTCATGCTGCAACTAACCAGTCTCATTTGTCATAAATTTGTGATCACATATTTAAACCTAATTAATTGTTTCATTTTCCTTTTTGGGGGGGGGTTTTGGAGGGGTTTTTTTGTTTTGTTTTGTTTTGGTTTGTTTTGGTTTTGGTTTTTGGGTCACACCTGGCAGCGCTCAGGGGTTACTCCTGGCTCTACGCTCAGAAATTGCCCCTGGCAAGCTTGGGGGACCGTATGGGATGCCGGGATTCCAACCACCGTCCTTCTGCACGCAAGGCAAATGCCTTACCTCCATGCTATCTCTCCGACCCCCTTTTGGTGTTCTTAATGCTTGTTTAGGTCTGGGTGTGTGGATCTGGTTTAAATAATTTATATAATAGGAAACAGATTATTTTCCAAATAATTTTTTCAGCACCATGACTTACCAATGTGTCCATAATCATTTCAGGCATTCAATTTTTCAACACCAGTCCCATCACCAGAGTCAACATCCTCAACCAATGTCCCTAGGTTTCCTCCCAACTTCCTGTCTGCCTCTTTATATTGTGCATTTTCTAGCGTTATTGTTGTGATGTAGGTCTCATGTTTATAGTACTGATGGATCTGTAGTGTGTGTGTGCATGTGTGTATGTATGTTTATAGATAAATATGGCAGTTGAATTTGGACAGGCCCCTTGGATACCCCACTATAATGACTGTTGAACCTGAACATGCCCCCTTGGACCACCCCCATCATGCTGGGTATAAAAAGAAAAACTTGGACTGTTGAAAGATGGCCTAGAATACTGACCAGAGCAGTGCCTGCTGATTGGTCCACAAGGGAGCATAGATAAAGCATCAGAGAGATGCTGCCTGCTTTGTATCTATTCCCTTTTCTTTCTGCTTTTGAACCCAGGCCTCCCTAGGCTACCTCTTGCTGCTAAATTCTATCTTTCTCTCTTCCTCTCTCTGAAACCCTGGGGGTGGTGGAGCAGGCCTCAGACTCCAGAAGGAATAAAAAGTGTACTTGGTTTCTCTTTCTCTCCTCTCTTCTCTCTCCATCCTGGACAGGCAGTTGCTACAAGTTAGAGTTCTTGGGTGGGCTCTTGACCCCATCCAGCAACTGGGCTCCATGGGCCCCGGGCTCTGGCAGCCTTGGGCCTCTGCAAAATGTAGCCCTGTAGTCCTGGCAGCCTAGGCTTCTGCATGTATAGTTATAATAAATTCATATATATACACCTATATATATATATATACATATACATATACACCTCTTCCCACAAATGTGTCCAAGGCCCTGTTACTTTCTGGGAAGCTTCAAGGAATGATAAAATTATGCAATTGGATAGAACTGAAAGATATCATGTTAAATAAAGTAAGTCAGAAGAAAGCCAAATACCAGTTAATCTCACTCATCTGTGAATATTGTGACAGGGAAAAGCAAGTTACCAAAGTTGGGAGATCTTTGGCCCTTAACTATAGAAATTAAAAGGCCAAGAAAGAAGAGAAATTAAAGTAATAAAGTTGCTTTTCTTTTCTTTTTTTACTTATTTTGCCTATTAAACTATAAAAGCACACCTATGACCTTTGAAGGAAAATATCCAGTAATTAGGCTAGAGAAACTACAAGTTGGTATTAATTGCTTCTCCTCTCTAAACCAGCCCTTCTCAACTGAAATGTATTTATGCATTCTCAAGCTTCTTGTGACAGTGCAGCTCTGATAGTCTTGAGGCACGACAGATTTTTATCCCTATGAAATGTCTATAACTTAGAGCAGTAAGGAGCTATAAGGTCTCTAGAGCAATGAGTAAGTCCCCTATGGATCTGTAAAGATTCTAGTAGCCACTTAAAACTTGGTAAAGAAACAGATAGAAACAATTTAGCATAATACTTTAACTCACAATAGCCAAATATTATCATTTCAGAAAATAGTTGATACAAAAATGACTGAGCTCTTTAACATTCTTTATTTTTTCATAACATTTTCAAGTTCTGAGTATATTTACATCTCAAAATACACTAGCCCCATGTCAAGGAATCTCAGTGGCCTCGTGATACTGATTAGTAGCAGCTGCAATGAAAAGGCCAAGAAGATCTAAGTGTTTTCTCAGGAGAAAGTCTGCCAGGTAACTCTAGTGCAGTAGAAAACTCTGTGTAACAAGCTGTAATCACCTCAGATAAATATCTGTAAGCTGAAGACATGATTAGATATCAGAGTGATAGTACAGAGGGCAGGAGTCTCGCCTGGCTTAAATTGGATTCCAAGGACTCCCTGTGGTCTCCTAAGCCCACCAGGAAAACTATTAGCTCCACCCCAAAGTCCAGGTTTGGTTCCTGACTTTGGTAAAGGAAAGAGTTCAAATGATGAAGAAGTGAATAAGATGTTAACACATGGACAGTGATGAGAGATATTAGGCACTTTGACCATGGCAAGATGTATAACTACTGTACATCATGATTATAAACTTTACATTGCAACCATATTACCTAAGTACTCTTAAAAGTTATTCTTAAAACAATAAGTCAAGGGGGCCAGAGCGGTGGTGCAAGTGGTAGGGTGTTTGCCCTGCGCACGCTAGCCTAGGAATGGACTGTAGTTCGATCCCCCGCATCCCATATGGTCCCCCAAGCCAGGAGCAAATTCTGAGCGCATAGCAAGTAGTAACCCCTGAGTGTCACCAGGTGTGGCCCCAAAACCAAAAAAAAAATAAATAAATAAATAAGTCAAGTGCAAATCAGATAAAGGACAACAGCTTCTTTTCATTTATCTGTGGCTTTCTGTTAATTACTTTGCCTCTTTTCTTACTGGGAATTTTCACATTTTCTTGTAGGAACTCTAGAAATTCACATGTTGTTTTTTTCTTTTGTGAGCTGTAAATATTTCTGTCATTAATGTGATCACTGAAGTGTTCCAGAGTCCCCAGGAAGAATGGTTCTTTTCTCTCTAGCCAGCCACATCCAAGTCTGTCTGCAGTTGCAGTGTTCTCAGTGTTATGTTTTCACTAATTTATTTTAGCTACTTGCTCGCATTTTAAACCCTCAGATTTTCGAAGCTAAAGTGATAGCACAGAAGATAAGGTGTTCCTTGCAAGTGTTTGAACAGGGTTGAGTCTTGAACAGAGTCAGTAGTAAGTCCTCAGTACAGCTGGATGTGACAAAAACAAAACTAAGTCTCCTTTAAACAGATTTTTTCTTTTTGCTTTTTGGGCCACACTGGTGACACTCCAGGGTTCTCCTGGCTATGCACTCAGAAATCACTCCTGGCTGGGGGTTTATATGGCTGGGGGTCTATATGAGATGTGGGGGATTGAACTGCGGTGAGTCCTAGGTCAGTGTGTGCAATTTCTGCCCACCGCTTGCACTACCACTCTGGCCCCTAACAGAGTTCTTCTTAATGTGTTTTTTTTTTAAATATGTTTTCTAGGCCAGAGCGATAGCACAGCGGATAGGGCATTTGCCTTGCACATGCCCGACCCAAATTCGATCCCCAGCAACCCATATGGTCCCATGAGACTATGAGAAGTGATTTTTGAACACAGAGCCAGGAGTAACCCCTGAGAACCACTGGATATGGTCTAAATAATTTTTTTTTCTGCCACTCAAAAAGGATTTAGGTTGGCTGGGCAGTAAATGTGGGTGCTCAGCTAACCAAGTCACTGAACAGTTAAAGCAGTGTAAAAATTTTCCATCTATAGGACCCAGCAGGTTATATTTTGAAAACCCATTCAACAATAATAATAGAGTCCAAAACCATACAATTATCTCTTCTTCCCAGCAAGGACTAAAGTCATTGAGTCTCTTTTAAAGTAAGGTTTAAAGTAAGGGTTTTTTTCAGTGGAATACTGTACAAAAAGAACAGAGGAATATGTTTTTGCAAATCTAAACATTTACCATAGAGAAATGGTGATGCAATCACTGGGGGATCTAAAATAATATATAATCATGCATACAGATAGGACTGATTTTTTTTTCTTATATAGGGTTCTTTTGTGATTTTCATGAAAGTTACATTTATTTTATTGAGAAAATGCTACTATTTACATTTGATATAATTTACAAATAAGAATTCAACATATGGGACTGGCAAGATAGTACAATTGCCTTGCACAGTCAACCCTGGTTTGATCCCCCATATCTCATAGGGTCCCCCATGCCTACCAGGAGTGATCCCTGAGCTCAAAGCCAGAGTAAGGCCTGAGCACCACCAAGTGTGACTCAAAAACAAAAACAAGAACCCAGAAATATCCCTCTCTGAACAACAAAACTATTTGCAGATATTGAAGGGGCAAAGAGCCGATTTCCAAAGACTAACAGGCATGGCGAAACTGTGTAGGTGAGTATGGCAATTGGAAAAGACAGTTGGAGAGAGTCGGTTAACAGTTGGAAGAAATATGGCAGTTGCACCTAGACATGCCCCCTTGTTGTGCCAGTATAAAAGGATAAAATTTGGACTGTTGATGGAGGTGGGGGTGGGGCTAGGAGGACCAGAATAGTGACCAGAGCAGTGCCTGCTGGCTCATGTGGGGGTGGGGGGGAGAAGCAGAGATAAAGCATCAAAGAAATGCTGCCTGCTTTGCAACTACTCACTTATATCTTCTTTGAACACCTGGGCCTCCCCCAGGCTGGTGAACTTCCATCTACCTCTCTCCCTTTCTCTGGGACCCCTGGGCAGTGGCAGCAGGCCTCAGACACCAGAAAAAATAAAAGGTGTTCTTAGTTTCTTCTCTTCCCTCTCTCTCTGTCCCAATGAGTGGTTCTACATGTTGGCATTCCTGGGTGGGCTCTTATCTCCACCTGGCAACTGGGCCCCTTTGAGCCTTGCAGAACTGGGCCCTCGTAGCCTTGGGGGTCTGTAGCCTGCAACCTGGCAGATTTGGGCCTTTAGAGCTTCTGCAGGTGAAAATGGATGAAGTATGAGATTTTCCTCCAGTAAAAAGCAAACATTTCACTTCTCCTATGTCTAAACAAATTTAATATGGAACAGGTTTCTCACACAATTGCTAGAGCTGTCTGTCTCTCAGACAAGACCAATTAGTTTCTCTTCATTCTCCTTTAGACAAATACCAGGGAAAGTACTGGACACATTATCCTTGTGCTCCTCTGACTAAAGAATAGCATCCCAGATGGTCAGTCCCCAGAGGCTGCCAGGACTGACCCCTGAGCACAAAGCCAGGAGTAAGCCCTGAGCACCACTGGAGGTGGCCCCAAAACAAACAAAATCAAAGCAAGAAGCAACAGGCTCTCTGGGTCATCAAAGAAATGTGACTTAAAATATAAGATACTCCTACATGTCTATTAGAATAAATCTGGAGAGTGACAAGGATGAATACTAGTCACAGTGTGAAACAACAGCAACTCATGCCTTCCAAAATAACTGTGCATGCATCAACCCATTGCTCTATGGGCTCAGATCCCTCTTGATTATTTTTTTGTTTCATTTGTTTGTTTGGGAGCCTCGCCTGGCAGTGCTTAGAACTTACCTCTGGCTCAATGTTCAGGAATCACCTTTGCTGGTGCTCAGAGGACCCGATGTAATACAGAGGATGAAACCCTGATTGACACTGAGCAAGGCAAGGGCCTTACTTCCTGTACTATCTCTCCATCCACCAGACAATTTTTAACTCTGTTCTTTGACTTATGAATTCTATCATTTGTACGGGCTTTAATTAATCAATATCCAGTTTTATCTTTTAAAATCTTTTCCTAGTTTTCCTCTTTTCTCTTAACTCCCTCCCTCGCCCTTCCCCTTCTATACTATTGTTGATGTTGTTGCGATTACTGGGGATTGCTCACTGGGGTGCCTGGCTGTGGCGATGCTTGTGTGTTATTTAAGCTTGGTTCTCCCCAGGGGTGGTCCACTCATCCGTGGCGCTCACTGAAGCTTGCATTTTTTTTAGCAGGGTGCTTGTACAGGCTTGTCAGGGATTTTATTCTTAGTCAGACAAGACATGGCTGTGGTACTCACTGGAGGTCACTTAGTGCTCACCCCATCTTTACCAGAAGTCACATTTCCCAGCCACACTTTCATACATCTTTTTATAGTTGCAGCACTTACAATGTACCATGTCCCTTTATGGTTCTTACACATATTTGGTTGAATTAAAATCCAAAATTGTTTTCAGCACCAGAAATCTAACACAGCAAGTCTGTCAGGGTCATACTTGGCACACTAAGGATTTGAACCTATGACCCTCTGCCTGCAAAGGAAGCACTCTTTTTTTTTTTTTTTAATATGGAATGCTTCACGAATTTGTGTCATCCTTGAGCAGGGGCCATGCTAATATTCTCTGTATCGTTCCAATTTTAGTATATATGCTGCCAAAGCAAGCATTCTTATTTTTAGTAATATATTTATTAAAGCACCATGATTGCAAACATGTTTATAGTTGGGTTTCAATCATAAAAATAACAGCCCCCTTCACCAATGCAACATTCCCACCACCAATGAAAGGAGGCACTCTTAACATCTGTGCCATTCCTCTAGGACACTGGCTTTACTATGATTTACTCTAACTTACCTTCAATACACTTTGCCATCATCTTTTGTAAGTTTTAGTGTTACATCTTTAGTTCATCTAGTATCACATTTTCAATTGCATGCCAAGATGTGCTATTGGATACAGCCAAATGTAAAAGTGTTCCTATTATTTGAAGTAAGAAAGAAGAGATTAAGTCCTTCAATTCAGACACATTGTGTCTCACATTGGTTGCAATTAATATATTAAACATTCTATCAAAAAGAACTAATACAAATTCAAAACTAATACTAATACAAATAGAGAACTAGAGAGCAGAAGAGATAAGACAGTAAGCAAGGTGCATGCTTTGCATGCATGAGACAACTCAGATCATATCCCCTGTACCATATATGATCTCCTGAATACAGAGCCAGAAGTAAGATCTGAACATAGCCAGATATAGCCCAAAAGCAAAAAAAAAAGAGGGGGGAAGAATTGTGGACTCCTGGCTTTGAGAAGCACCTTTGAGAAATAATGAGATAATTTGGTACCAAATACCCAGACTCCTTTGAGTTCTGGACAAAACAAAATCACATGACAGAGAAATAGAAGAGCCAAGCAGGGCAGCCAGAGCAATAGTACAGTGGGTAAGGCACTTGCCTTGCACACAGTTGACCTGTGTTCTATGCTCAGCACCCTATATGGTCCCCTGACCACTGCCAGGAATGATGCCATGAGCATGTCAGATGTGCCCCCCCCCAAAAAATCAAATAAACAAGCAAACAAAAATTCAGAAGAACTAAGCAGGGACAGAAGTGATAGTACAAAGGATAGTACACAGCCAACCCAGATACTATTCCCTATATTCTCCCTATATTCTTTTTTTTTTTTTTTTTCCTTTTTTCTTTCTATTCTTTTTTAAAAATAACCTTTTTTTTAAGTAGCTGGGTATTATTTTGTAGTTGCTATTTTTTGTTTTGTTTTTCTTCTTTTTTCCCTTTCTTTTAAATTGTTATTTATTTATTTTTTTTTTAATTTTTTTTTTATTTAAACACCTTGATTACATACATGATTGTGTTTGGGTTTCAGTCATAAAAGGAACACCACCCATCACCAGTGCAACATTCCCATCACCCAAGTCCCAAATCACCCTCCTCCCCACCCAACCCCCGCCTGTACCCTAAACAGGCTCTACATTTCCCTCATACATTCTCAATATTAGGACAGTTCAAAATGTAGTTATTTCTCTAACTAAACTCATCACTCTTTGTGGTGAGCTTCCTGAGGTGAGCTGGAACTTCCAGCTCTTTTCTCTTTTGTGTCTGAAAATTATTATTACAAGGGTGTCTTTCATTTTTCTTAAAACCCATAGATGAGTGAGACCATTCTGCGTTTTTCTCTCTCTCTCTGACTTATTTCACTCAGCATAATAGATTCCATGTACATCCATGTATAGGAAAATTTCATGACTTCATCTCTCCTGACAGCTGCATAATATTCCATTGTGTATATGTACCACAGTTTCTTTAGCCATTCATCTGTTGAAGGGCATCTTGGTTGTTTCCAGAGTCTTGCTATGGTAAATAGAGCTGCAATGAATATAGGTGTAAGGAAGGGGTTTTTGTATTGTATTTTTGTGTTCCTAGGGTATATTCCTAGGAGTGGTATAGCTGGATCGTATGGGAGCTCGATTTCCAGTTTTTGGAGGAATCTCCATATCGCTTTCCATAAAGGTTGAACTAGACAGCATTCCCACCAGCAGTGGATAAGAGTTCCTTTCTCTCCACATCCCCGCCAACACTGTTTATTCTCATTCTTTGTGATGTGTGCCATTCTCTGGGGTGTGAGGTGGTATCTCATCGTTGTTTTGATTTGCATCTCCCTGATGATTAGTGATGTGGAACATTTTTTCATGTGTCTTTTGGCCATGCGTATTTCTTCTTTGTCAAAGTGTCTGTTCATTTCTTCTCCCCATTTTTTGATGGGGTTAGATGTTTTTTTCTTGTAAAGTTCTGTCAGTGCCTTGTATATTTTGGAGATTAGCCCCTTATCTGATGGGTATTGGGTGAATAGTTTCTCCCACTCAGTGGGTGGCTCTTGTATCCTGGGCACTATTTCCTTTGAGGTGCAGAAGCTTCTCAGCTTAATATATTCCCATCTGTTAATCTCTGCTTTCACTTGCTTGGAGAGTGCAGTTTCCTCCTTGAAGATGCCTGTAATGTCCTGTAGTGTTTTGCCTATGTGCTGTTCTATATATCTTATGGTTTTGGGGCTGATATCGAGGTCTTTAATCCATTTGGATTTTACCTTTGTACATGATGTTAGCTGGGGGTCTAAGTTTAATTTTTTGCAAGTGGCTATCCAATTGTGCCAACACCACTTGTTGAAGAGGCTTTCCCTGCTCCATTTAGGATTTCCTGCTCCTTTATCAAAAATTAGATGGTTGTATCTCTGGGGAACATTTTCTGAGTATTCAAGCCTATTCCACTGATCTGAGGACCTATCCTTATTCCAATACCATGCTGTTTTGATAACTGTTGCTTTGTAGTACAGTTTAAAGTTGGGAAAAGTAATTCCTCCCATATTCTTTTTCCCAATGATTGCTTTAGCTATTCGAGGGTGTTTATTGTTCCAAATGAATTTCAAAAGTGTCTGATCCACTTCTTTGAAGAATGTCATGGGTATCTTTAGAGGGATGGCATTAAATCTGTATAATGCCTTGGGGAGTATTGACATTTTGATGATGTTAATCCTGCCAATCCATGAGCAGGGTATGTGTTTCCATTTCCGTGTGTCCTCTCTTATTTCTTGGAGCAGAGTTTTATAGTTTTCTTTGTATAGGTCCTTCACATATTTAGTCAAGTTGATTCCAAGATATTTGAGTTTGTGTGGTACTATTGTGAATGGGGTTGTTTTCTTAATGTCCATTTCTTCTTTATTACTGTTGGTGTATAGAAAGGCCATTGATTTTTGTGTGTTAATTTTGTAGCCTGCCACCTTGCTATATGAGTCTATTGTTTCTAGAAGCTTTTTGATAGAGTCTTTAGGGTTTTCTAAGTAGAGTATCATGTCATCTGCAAACAGTGAGAGCTTGACTTCTTCCTTTCCTATCTGGATTCCCTTGATATCCTTTTCTTGCCTAATCGCTATAGCAAGTACTTCCAGTGCTATGTTGAATAGGAGTGGTGAGAGAGGACAGCCTTGTCTTGTGCCAGAATTTAGAGGGAAGGCTTTCAGTTTTTCTCCATTGAGGATAATATTTGCCACTGGCTTGTGGTAGATGGCCTTCACTATATTGAGAAAGGTTCCCTCCATTCCCATCTTGCTGAGAGTTTTGATCAAGAATGGGTGTTGGACCTTATCAAATGCTTTCTCTGCATCTATTGATATGATCATGTGGTTTTTATTTTTCTTGTTATTGATGTTGTGTATTATGTTGATAGATTTACGGATGTTAAACCAGCCTTGCATTCCTGGGATGAAACCTACTTGATCGTAGTGGATGATCTTCTTAATGAGGCATTGAATCCTATTTGCCAGGATTTTGTTGAGGATCTTTGCATCTGCATTCATCAGTGATATTGGTCTGTAATTTTCTTTTTTGGTAGCGTCTCTGTCTGGTTTAGGTATCAAGGTGATGTTGGCTTCATAAAAGCTATTTGGAAGTGTTTCTGTTTGTTCAATTTCATGAAAGAGTCTTGCCAAGATTGGCAGTAGTTCCTCTTGGAAAGTTTGATAGAATTCATTAGTGAATCCATCTGGACCTGGGCTTTTGTTTTTCGGCAGACATTTGATTACTGTTTTAATTTCATCAATGGTGATGGGGGTGTTTAGATATGCTACATCCTCTTCCTTCAACCGTGGAAGATTATAAGAGTCCAAGAATTTATCCATTTCTTCCAGGTTCTCATTTTTAGTGGCGTAGAGTTTTTCAAAGTAGTTTCTGATTACCCTTTGAATCTCTGTCATATCAGTAGTGATCTCTCCTTTTTCATTCCTGATACGAGTTATCAAGTTTCTCTCTCTCTCTTTCTTTGTTAGGTTTGCCAGTGGTCTATCAATCTTGTTTATTTTTTCAAAGAACCAACTTCTGCTTTCGTTGATCTTTCGGATTGTTTTTTGAGTTTCCACTTCGTTGATTTCTGCTCTCAGCTTTGTTATTTCCTTCTGTCTTCCTGTTCTTGGGTCCTTTTGTTGAGCATTTTCTAGTTCTATTAGCTGTGTCATTAAGCTACTCAGGTAAGCTCCTTCTTCCTTCCTGATGTGTGCTTGCAAAGCTATAAATTTTCCTCTCAGTACTGCTTTTGCTGTGTCCCATAAGTTCTGAGAGTTTGTGTCTTTATTGTCATTTGTTTCCAGGAACCTTTTTATTTCCTCCTTGATTTCATCTCGGACCCACTGGTTATTGAGCATGAGGCTGTTTAACTTCCAGGTGTTAAAGTGTTTCTTCTGAGTCCCTTTGGAGTTCACAAATAATTTCAGAGCCTTGTGGTCAGCGAAGGTAGTCTGCAAAATTTCTATCCTCTTGATCTTATGGAGGTATGTTTTATGTGCCAGCATGTAGTCTATCCTGGAGAATGTCCCATGTACATTGGAGAAGAATGTGTATCCAGGTTTCTGGGGATGGAGTGTCCTATATATATCCACTAGGCCTCTTTCTTCCATTTCTCTCCTCAGGTCTAGTATATTCTTGTTGGGTTTCAGTCTGGTTGACCTGTCCAGTGTTGACAAAGCCGTGTTTAGGTCCCCCACAATTATTGTGTTGTTGTTGATATTATTTTTCAGATTTGTCAGCAGTTGTATTAAATATTTTGCTGGCCCCTCATTCGGTGCATATATGTTTAGGAGAGTGAATTCTTCCTGCTCTATGTACCCCTTGATTAATATAAAATGTCCGTCTTTGTCCCTTACAACCTTCCTGAGTATAAAGTTTGCATGATCTGATATTAGTATGGCCACTCCAGCTTTTTTATGGGTGTTGTTTGCTTGGATAACTTTTCTCCAGCCTTTTATTTTGAGTCTATGTTTGTTCTGACTATTCAGGTGCGTTTCTTGTAGGCAGCAGAAGGTTGGATTGAGTTTTTTGATCCATTTAGCCACTCTGTGTCTCTTAACTGGTGCATTTAGTCCATTGACGTTGAGAGAAAGAATTGTCCTGGGATTTAACGCCATCTTTATTTCAAAATTTGGTGTGTCTTTTGGGTAGTCTTGTCTTAGATTAGGTCTTTCAGTTTTTCTCTTAAGACTGGTTTTGTGTCTGTGAAGTTTCTGAGCTGTTTTTTGTCTGTGAAACCATGTATTCTTCCATCAAACCGAAAAGTGAGTTTTGCTGGGTATAGTATTCTGGGTGAAGCATTCATTTCATTCAGTCTTGTCACAATATCCCACCACTGCTTTCTGGCATTGAGCGTTTCTGGTGACAGGTCTGCTGTAAATCTCAGGGAAGCTTGCTTGAACATGATTTCCCCTTTTGATCTTGCTGTTTTCAGAATTCTGTCTCTATCTGTGGGATTTGTCATTGTGACTAGGATGTGTCTTGGGGTGGTTTTTCTGGGGTCTCTTTTGGTTGGTACTCTTCGGGCATGCAGGATTTGATCACATATATTCTTTAGCTCTGGGAGTTTCTCTTTAATGATGTTCTTGACCATTGATTCTTCCTGGAAATTTTCTTCCTGGGTCTCTGGGACTCCAATGATTCTTAAGTTGTTTCTGTTGATCTTATCATAGACTTCTATTTTCGTCTGTTCCCATTCTTTGACTAATTTTTCCATTGTCTGCTCATTTGCTTT
This sequence comes from Suncus etruscus, assembly GCF_024139225.1. Lineage (NCBI taxonomy): Eukaryota > Metazoa > Chordata > Mammalia > Eulipotyphla > Soricidae > Suncus > Suncus etruscus. Next base: position 41,805,166 of record NC_064859.1, on the reverse strand, counting down.
AAGTTTTTTGTCCAATCTCTCCTGCTGTATGGAATTGTTATGTATCTCATCTTCCACAGCACCAAGTCTATTCTCAGCTTCTGATACCCTGTCCCAGAGCTTATCCATTTTGTCATTCACTTCGTTTACTGAGTTTTTCAGGCCTGTTAGTTGACATGTTATTTCAGTTTGGAGTTTTGTCATTTCTGCCTTCATATTTTCTTGGTTCTTATTAGTGTTCTGTTCAACTCGATCCATGGTTTCTTGGAGTCTGTTGAGCACCTTCCATATTGCTAGTCTAAAGTCCTTATCTGAGAGGTTGATTAGTTGTTCAGTCATTATCTGGTCCTCAGAATTGTCATCTTCATTCTCTATGTCTGATGCTGGCCTGCGCTGTTTCCCCATTGTCACATTTGTATTGTGGGTTTTTCTACGTGTTGTAGTGGTATTCATTGTCTATATGATGTAGGCAGCACACTCCTCTGGCTCCTCCCTTTCTGGATGGGCTGACTTGCCTCTAAGGGAGGGGAGTCCTCCGTGGATGAAGCCTCACACTGGGTCAAATCTTAGGCCCGAGCATGTAACAGAGAAGACAGTCCAGAGAGAAATGTTTGCTTCTGTGATATAGCGCCGTTCTTAGTGTGATTTTTCCTTCTTGTTGCAATGGAGTTCTTTCCTTAGAAAGAGTGCACGGCCGCGTAGCGAAGCGGAGCGGCCGTGCTCCTCTGAGCCTCTTTTTGCCCCACTCGCAAGAGTTTCACGCAAGAGGACAGTAGACAGACATAGACAGGTCACACTCACAGTCTTTCACAGCTGAGCCCCACTGGGCCGGTGTACTTTCGCGGATTTTCCCCGCCTGGTGTCACACACAGGGAGCCAGCTTTTGCAAAGGATCTATATTCTCCCTATATTCTTATGCACCACCAGGTTGATCTCAGAGTGTAGAATCAGGAGTAAGCCCCGAGCACCACCAGGTGTGGCCCAAAGACCTTAAAAATTGCTTAGTAAAAACAAATATACCACCACCTGAACTCCTCTTTATTCTGCTCAAATCCATCCTTTGTAGTTCCTTAGAACCCAATGTAGAGAAAAGCATTCCCAACAGCATAATTTGGGAAGCAGTTCTAGGAAATGCCACTGGGAAAGTAAGACAGAGCCAAGGAAGTCAACATTGCCAAGCAAGTTCCCACTCCTTTATTCCCCTAATTTTTATTATAAAATTGATCTACCAAGTTTTCATAATACAGTCATTTAAGGCAACAAATGTTCCAACACCAACCCCACCACCAGTGTGACCTTCCCTTCACCAGTGTTGCCAATTTCCTGCCTGACTCTACAAACAACTTCACATTGCTTGTTACAAAATAAAGGTGTAGAAAATCATCAAAACTTAAATCAACATATGTCAATTTTAAATTATCATTATCGGTGCCGGAGCAATAGCACAGCCGTAGGGGTGTTTGCCCTGCATGCGGCTGACCCGGGACGGACTTCCGTTCGATCGCCCGGAGTTCCATATGGTCCCCTGAGCCAGGAGCAATTTCTGAGTGCATAGTCAGGAGTAACCCCTGAGCATCACACGGTGTGGCCCTAAAAGCAAAAATAATAAAAATAAATTATCTTTATCTCTCCATGGTATTACTAAAGTCAGTGTCTAAGGATTTACTGGGCTATGATTGATGCTAGTTGAGGCATTTTCCCACTCCTGGAGCCAGTTCTACTGTGGAATTTGGGGAGGGGGACATCTCATGACATAGTATTCCTGAACTAGGGGTAAACAAGTTGAAGATTTGTAAGGACACGAGGAGTTAGTTAGGGGCTATTTTGCTTTCTGGGTACATAAAACATTTTTTTAGGTTTGGGGGACATACTCAATGATGTCCAGGGGCTAGTTCTGGCTCTGTGCTAAGGAATTATTCCTCGAAAGCTCTGGAGACCATATGGGGTATCAGGGATCGACCCAGGTCATCTATGTACATGCAAGTCAAGTACCCTATTTACTGTACTATTATTCTGGCCAAGACATAAAACTGTAAAGGATGTGGGGGCTTGCTTTGGAAGCAGTTGGCCAGAATTCAATCCCCTGCATTCCATATGGTCACATAAGTACCTCCAGCAGTATTCCTGAGTGCAAAGCCAGAAGCAATCCCTGAGTATGACCAGGTGTGACCTAAAAACAAACCAAAACAAAAACTATAAAGAATTTGTTTCTAGTCTGGATGAAACTGTGAATTCCTATAGTCTCATTGTCAGAGAAACATCCCATGAAAATGCAACAGAGTAGGAGGAAAGGTTGCTGTCCAGGAGTTGTAAAACTGCCTGGGAGTCCAGGGTAAGGAAGATTCACACCCCAGATTTATTGCTGCAAGGACTCTAGCCAAAGGGTCAAACTGGACAGAGAAGTTAAAAGAGCCAAGGAGACAGGTTTTGTCTTCCTGACAATTTTATTGTCTTAATAAAAGCTTTTCTCTCCTAGGAATTTCTCTTCTTACACGGTCCTAAAACCTTTTTTTTTTTCAGTCACAAAAAAAAAAAAATATTTACTAGCCCAGGTTCACTCCAGATGACCTTGAGTCAACTTCTTCACATCTGAAAATAGAGGGAAAGGAGAGTAGTAGTAACAACTGATTAAATGCAGGGAAAGCCTTTTGATTAATAAGTCCTTGCTAATAAATGCAAAGGGATCTCACAAGAATTTGCTCAGTTTAATTAGCGAGGCAATCTGTCCAAAGCATAATGTAAATGCAATAAAAAACATGAAAGATTTGACCCTATTTTTCATTGCCATTTTCCCAAGAGAGGGGAGTAATAAAATCTAGGTCCCAAACAGCTCTTAGACACTGATGAATTTAGTCTCCCAAGTGATATGCTGGAAATGAAAATGTTCTTCTCATTTCAGGGCTCTTTATCGACGTAGTTCCTTTCCATTCATTACTTGAATTTTATAAAAACTAATTACTACAGAGTAAAAACAGTGGCCAATGGTACTGGTCTTTTTGTTATTGTTGTTGTTGTTGTTGCATAAAACTCTGAGTAGATACAATTCCAAATGCTTTACCTCTGCAGAAAATATTTTACCTGCCTTGCTTCCTTGATGAAAGGTTTTCATAACTCATACTGAATTGCAATTCTGTTCTTACCTCATGCCTGATGACAGGCAATTATGTCCCCATACACTGCTTTCAACTTAAATTAAGGAAATATACAAGAGAGTGAAACAGCTCAGATATGGTACCCCTCACATCTGCCCTCATGCACTAGTGACAGATCTGATGCCAAATCACTGCTGTTGTCCCCACTGCTTCAGATGGGAACCCCCATGGCTAAGGGCTTTCCCTGAAAACCAGCCCCCTGCTTGAAGAAGACAAATAGCAAGATGTATGCTGCCGATGTAAGGTACACCCCTGGGAGCGGGGACCAGTGGGAGATAAAGGCTTGGGAATTGGGAGATCATTTATTCTCACCTTGTAGAATTTTTAGAGATTTATCTCTATCCTATACAACCAAGCAATTAGTTAAACTAGTTAAGATTGAGACCAGCAAAGCACAAGTCCTTGTTTGTTTGTTTGTTTTCTGCTTTTGTTTAAATCATAGCTTTAAAAAAATAGTGGTTTTTGCTTATTTGTTTTTGTTTTTCGGGCCACACACGGTGACTCTCAAGGGTTACTTCTGACTATGTGCTCAGAAATCGCTTCTGGCATGGGGGACCATATGGGATGCCTGGGGATGGAACTGCAGTCCGTCCTAGGTCAGCCACGTACAAGGCAAATGCCCTACCACTGCGCCGCCACTCCGGTCCCTAGATAGTGTTTTGTTTTGTTTTGTTTTTTTGTAGTTTGTATAACAAGTAGAACATCTTACTTGTTCTTTAGGTATGTTGACCAAGCAGGCCACATTTGCTTTTATTTTTAGCACAAATATATTAAATATATGTTTGTACAGTGTTGTGTCAATATCTAGAACTTTTCATTATGCAAAATTCTATAGCTGGTTAACAATAATTCCCCTATCTCCTATGCCTAGCCACTACCATCCTATTTTCTGTTTCCAAGAGCAACTTCTTTAAAAGGAAAAATGTAAAAGGAATAATGGAGTTTGTGCAATATTCATCTTTCTGTGACTAATTAATTTCCCTTATCATAATGTACTCAGGGTTCATCCATTGTAGGTAACACAGGACTTCCTTTTTATAAGGCTGAATCTATACTGTATATATATGGACAGTTTTTCTAACCCATTCAACCACTGACAGATGATTAGGTGAATTCTACCTCTTTAATATTATGAGCAAGATGTCAGTGAACATTGATGTACAAAGACTCTTCAAGAGTGAACATAAATCCAAGCTCAAAGTCAAAGGCTGAGAAACAATCTTACAGGCAAACACTACCCTAAAAAAGTTCAAGGTGCTAATGCTAAGAAACAAATGAAGTAACAGAATGGTCAACTAGCAACAAAAAATTGATAAACCTTCTGACAATGACTTTATTATCTCATTGGATATATGATAATTTTCACAAATGTTCTCGTTGCTGTACTTTTTTGCTCTCTTCTTTCTGTTTTATTTTTTACTTTTTGACCCTGCCCTCTTTTTATATTTTTAATAATTTCACTACCACTTACCTGTGTCAACTCTGTGATACATGCTCTTTAAATAAAGTAAATTTTAAAATATTTTAAATCCAGGTGAACAAATTCCTATTAGATAACATAGACTTTCAATTTTTTTTACTAATCCAGAAATCAATATATCAAGAACTCACACACCTAAGCATGTTTGCACCTTGTGATGGGTCACCAAAATATTTAAAGTATTTGATAAAGTACTTTAAAATGAAGGAAAATATTGACAGTGATTCAATAATAGTAGTAGGGGAAATTAACACTCCTCTCTCAATGCTGAATAAATCATTAAAACTAGGCAAAAATTCAACCAGGAAACACTGGCCTTGTAGGAAGAAAAGAAGGAGATGGGCCTAGCAGAGATATATAGAGCCCTCCATCCTTTGAAAGTTGAGCACACATTCTCCAGTGTGTACCTGGGACATTCTCAAGATACTATTGGGGGTGGGAATATACTAAGCAATGCTCAGTGATTACTCCTGGCTCTGCACTCTGGAATTACTCCTGGTGGGCTCTGGTGACAATATGAGATATCAGGGATCAAACCCAGGTTGGTTACATATTGACATTTGTGTCTGAACTTTCTCTTTCCCTCACTCCCCTTGTTCTTCACACCTGGTTCTTGGGTTTACCCAGAGGCATGCTGGTAAATAGGTAGCAATAGTTAAATACATATAAATAATATAAATGTTAGCCACTTTTAATTTGGTTTGGGGACCCCTCCTAGTGGTATTTAAGGGTTTCTCTGCAACACTCAAAAGTTCATGCAGTGCTGGGAATTGAATCTAGGTCTCTCCCATTATTTACACTAAATCTTGAACTTTCCCAATAAAGACTTTGCTGTAAGAAAAAACATGCTAGTCACAATCAGAGCCTATACCAAGTCGTAATTTATTGATTGTTCTGTCTTTGGGTTGATAACTGCTGATTGATCCCTTTAGTGATTGCTGAAGGGTGGTTTGGCTGATGCAATTTTATAAAGTAACAATGAAGCCCCCACACAAATTGACTGTTCCTTCCTTCCTTGAAAAGCTTCTCTGTAGTATGCAATTTTGTGCTGTAGCATTTTACCCACAATAGGACTTCCTCAAAGTCCTGCTTTTCAAAAGAGTAAACCTGTCAAACTATGCAATTCCTTTGCCTATTAAGTTAACAAAATACTCTAATTCTTTGTTTTCATTTTATTAATATTCACAGCATCTTTGCCAGGAATAATTCCATCTCAAGAAGTCCCTTTCTGTTCTCATCTAAGAGAAGCCAGTCCTCATTCATTCAAATTTCATCTGAGACCACATATTTCAATCATATAATCAAGGCTCTCTCCTGCTCATTTTAGTTCCCTGGTTAGTTCCACTTAGACTGCAGATTTCTCCAGTAAAAGTAACAGAATCAACTTCTTCTAATCTTCTGTTAATATTGATATTTTATCCTCTTTATTAAAAATTATGAAAAATTAGTTTCTTGAATGATGACATCTTTCTAGAAGGCTTTTCATTTACTTTGCCAGATTCATCTTAATGAATTCTCTAGGGCTGAAAAGATAGGACAAGGGATAAGGTGCTTGCCTTGCATTGTCAATCCAGGTCCAGTCCCTGGCATCCCATTTGGGCCCTGGAGCCCCATTAGGAAAGATCTCTGAAGAACCAGGAGGAGGTCCTGAGCACAGCTGGGTTTGGCCCAAAAATATAGAGATAGAAATATACAGATAAGATAAGGTAGAGGTAAAGATAGAGGCAGATAAAGATAGAGAGAGAGATAGGGAGATACAAATGCATTTAAAGCACACACTGCCTGGTACCAAAGTCCTCCCTTATGTGTCAGAATATGTACCAAGAACCCCCATTGAGCAGCTGAAACAGTAGATAGTACTAATTCTTTAACTCTGCTAAACATGCATAGCTCTAACAAAATATAATTTATAAATTTTATAGATAAATAACTAATAAAAACTGTAATAATTTTAACAATATCGTATCACTGAAAATGATAAGTGAAAAGTGACCAGTAAATGTGGTCTCTCTGCCTCAAAATATCTTATTAAATATAGTGTTTTCAGATCTCAGATGCTGACAAGTAACTAAAACAGTGGCACTGCACAAATGATAATTATCTTTACTAATTTCCTACCCTGGGGGAGAGGCAGAGTGGCTGTAATGTATGTTACAGGGTTAACTTGTATCTATGGGTTTGTATGTACTTATTATGAAAGTCAATGTATTAGAAATTAAGCATAAAGGGTCAAGCATCAATAGAATAGCAATTGTGATTTCCTTTTTAATGAAACAAAGCAAAAAGCAGTGATTTATGCCTAAACCTTTAAAAGTAAATTCCTCAGGTTAGACTCTATAGAGTCTGGTTGACAAAAGATGTGACTGGAAATTCACACAGGACTCAGCCAATAAGTCTCTGCTTCCTGTGATGTTACCAAAGCTCCCTCGTGTGGTCGATTCCAGTGGGTGAGTAGCCAGGCAAATTGAATCCAAGATGGCCTCACTCACACAGAATCAGTTTGGCTGCTGGCTTAAGAACATACTTCAGTCAGGAAAGCTTGAACTTCTCTACAAAATCGACCTTTTCTTCACTGAGTGAGTGAAAACAGCCTCAGAAAAATCTCCTAAAAGCTTTCATTAAATGTTACATCTTATAGTTATCTTATGGTTAAAGCAAGTCACAGATCCATCCAGTCCCAGAAAGGAAATAGAAACAAGACTGAATTAGAAAGGTGCCAAAGTCATATTGAAAAAAGAAGGGAGACTTGTCGCCATCTTTGGACACAATATCTCATAGGGGCCTAAAAGAATTTACTCACATTCTCTACCTCGGTTCCTTCATCTATGTGGAACAATAGTACCAATTTCCTAAATTAAGGGTTATGAAAACCAATTCAGAAAAAAATGGGAAGCACCTGGATGATTCTGAAACATGATGTACATAAGAAGCACCTGGAGGTTCTCACTAAAAGGAATACCTGCATCACCAGTTCCTAAAATTTCTAACTGTGTAAGTCTAAGGGCCTTTATATCTGCATTTGAAACACAATCCTAGATGAAGCTGAACTGGCCATTTTTTAAATGCAACTGCAATGATAGACAATAAGCACTGAAAAAACTGTTGCCTGTTTTTATTTTACAAGAAAAAGAGTAGGGGTGATTATAGACAGTTTTTCTACCTAGCCCAACTGTGTACAGAAATGATATTTATTGTCTTTCCCTCTTGAAAGAAAGAGTTTATGAGGGGGCCGGGCGGTGGCGCTAAAGGTAAGGTGCCTGCCTTGCCTGCTCTAGCCTTGGGCGGACCGCGGTTCGATCCCCCGGTGCCCCATATGGTCCCCCAAGCCAGGAGCAACTTCTGAGCACATAGCCAGGAGTAACCCCTGAGCGTTACCGGGTGTGGCCCAAAAACCAAAAAAAAAAAAAAAAGAAAGAGTTTATGAGTGAGGAAAAAGTTTGTAAAGTGGAACTCAATGAATGGAAGATTCTGTCAACACTATGTGTGCTGAGAGTCAGTCAATGCCGAAGAAGTCCTAGAGGAAGCAGGGGACCACTAATGGGAGCACTTCCGGGACCATTCTGGGAACTGTGCAACTAAGGATGGCTAGAAACTAGAGAAAGGTAGGAAGGGAAGGAAAAATGCATGATGGGGGTTTATCAGTCATCATTAGTGGGAGTGCTCCTTATTTAATTGGTCATTTTTAAAAATCAGATGGTAAGGTGTTAGGTGACACCTTATTTTACCTAAAACAAAGATCATCCCTGGTTCCTTGGTATGTTTGTTTACAACTTGGATTTACCCCCAAACAGAGATTGTCTTATTTGGAAACGTGGGTGGGACTAGCTCAACATAGCCTGAGCTATCTGTCCTTACTGCTCCACCCAGGGGTGGTCTCTGTACTCAATAGAAAAATGGCAGTTCTAGTGGCAGCTGGCTCTCCATACAAAGTAGAAGACTGCCAAACTACACGTGTTTCACCTTCAGCCTGGTTTGGATTATTTCATGCAGGATCCTGATTCAGACTCATTCACCGAGGGTTGGAGATATGACCCATGGGGTGATTTTACAGTAAGGTAAAATGGTAAGGGAATAAAAGAATCTTCATTTTTATGTATTCCCCAAGACTCCGTAGCCTCATTTTTCTCTTTCAGAATCAAAGGGCCACACTTTGTCAGCAGCACAATTTCCTGAGTCAGCCTGAGTCTTTCCACATTGTCATGGTAACAGAATAGCCACATCCCTCTTGCATTTGTTATTGTTGCTGTATTTGTTATTGTTCATTCACAAGAATGAAATGCCATGACACCAGCATTGCTTCCATTTCTCAACTGAATTTCTCTGGACACTGCATTTTCTAAACTGCAGCTCCAGAGATGCAGGGTGGGCCCTGTTCTGTAGGTAATCCTTGTCAGGAACTCAGCCCTCTGTGTCCTGAAAAGATGGGTAGCCTTGATAAGGTGCTAGATCTTTGATTTTTGAATATTTGAATCCAGTGTTCCCTGGGATTTGAGATGTTTATTTTTTTATTTTTGTTTTCTTTCTTTTTTTTATTATTTTGGGTTGTTTTGTTTTGTTTGGGGGTCATACCTTGTAGTGTTCAGGAATTCTTTCTTTTTTTTTGTTTTTTTTTGTTTTTTTTTGTTTTTTTTGGTTTTTGGGCCACACCCGTTTGACGCTCAGGGGTTACTCCTGGCTATGTGCTCAGAAATCGCCCCTGGCTTGGGGGGACCATATGGGACGCCGGGGGATCGAACCGCGGTCCTTCCTTGGCTAGCGCTTGCAAGGCAGACACCTTACCTCCAGCGCCACCTACCCGGCCCCTCTTTTTTTTTTTTTTTTTTTGCTTTTAGGGCCACACCCTGTGATGTTCAGAGATTACTCCTGGCTATGTGCTCAGAAATCACTCCTGGCTCGGGGGACCATATGGGATGCCAGGGAATCAAATCAAGGTCCATCCTATATCAGCTGCATGCAAGGCAAATGCCCTACCACTGTGCTATCACTCTGGCCCCTAGGGATTATTTCTTTTTTTTTTTTTTTTTTTTTTTTGTGGTTTTTGGGTCACACCCGGCAGTGCTCAGGGGTTATTCCTGGCTTCACGCTCAGAAATTGCTCCTGGCAGGCACGGGGGACCATATGGGACACCGGGATTCGAACTGATGACCTCCTGCATGAAAGGCAAACACCTTACCTCCATGCCATCTCTCCGGCCCCGGGATTATTTCTGACTCTGCTCAGAGATGACTCCTGGTGGTGCTGGAGGGATTATAAATAGTGCAGAATTAAACTGGGGTTCATCATGCAAGGCAAACACCTTAACTCTTGTACTCTCTCTGGCTCTTCAATAATGCCTAATTTATTTAGTCCTTTGCCAAATCACCCTCTTGATTAAAAAAGAAAAGAACACAATTGAATTGAATCTTTAATAACTTTATTATAAGTTTTTGAATACATTTCATATGTTTGTATCATCTATTTAAAGTGAATTTTCAAAGTTGTGTCATTTCCATGTTTATGCTAGTGTTTTTCACACTGTACCCACAGGAATTACCTGTAGGTATGTGGAAATACAAATTGCCTGTATCTCAGACGTGGCAAGAATGGAATGGGATCTGAGAATTCTTATTGTCTAGTTCCTAGGTCTTGCTGATATATCTGGTCTAAGAACTATATACTCAGATATCCAATGATAATCCCCAAGTTACTTAGTTATTATGAATAACAATAATTTGTGAACTCCTAAAATGACCTCAGGTTAGCCAGTTGTTAGGGTCTGTGGAAGCCCACCACCTCAAACAAAGACTCCAAATTCAGTAGGAATGCAAACAGCAAAGCAGGTTTATTAATTCTAGCTAGCTAGAGTTTCTGGACAAAGACCAGAGAGCCACAACCAAGAAAAAAGGGGAACTTTTATAGTTCAGAAAGGGGAGTAAGAGGGGGTACAACATCTGGTACCAATATGTCATAGCATTGGGTCACTCATCTTGTTGAAGGTCTTGTGGTGGTCGGCAACTCGTGTCATGGGGATGGATCACATATCTTGTTGAAGGTCTTGTGGTGGTCAGCACCTCCTGTGCTTAGTGGCATCCTGTTTACTCTCAACAGGGGTTGCAATCCCTGGAGGGGAATTATGGGGATTTAATCTTTGTTTAAAACAGCAAGGACAGGTTCTGCTTCTAACATGCATAGCAAAAGCATATAACAAAAGCAGTTTGTCATACTCTGTTTTCCCAAGCTTATCCTTCTTAGACTTCAACTCCCCTCTGTTTGTGATTTATACTGTGGAATCTTCCTCTGGTACTACTTGATGACACAGGCAACAATATTATTCAGGGCCGAGGGGTGGTTGTTAAGGGAGTCTTTTCAGCTAGGAGTGGAGAAGTACACTTTATTAGGGTTTGAGCTTGTCTTCATGGACTTAGGGGGAGAATCTTGAAAGGAGAGGGTTGAGAGGAAAAGTTCTTGCTGTTCAAATATACTAGTTCCAATCTACCTTTTCACTGCTCCTCACCCAAATAAATAATAACTCACCTTAGACCAGTCACAAAGGTTCTCTAAATGTTAACTGACCTGAACAAAAACTACAAATCTAGAACTATATGGTCCCAGGCATAACCTGGTATATCCCTGAAAGCCCCTGAATACCATAAGGGTGTCCCAGGTATTTCCTAGCACCATAAGTTTTGTGCGGCAATGCACCCTCAAGCCTTTGCATTGAACCATGATGGGTGGCCAAGTTTCCCAGGGAAGGTCCTCCTCCCCACAACTTCCTGAGTTTGGGAGTCACCCCCAAAAATCAAAAGATCAAAACAAAACAGAAGCACAATAGCTTGAGGATGGGGAGATAGAGCAAGAGGTTGAGTACATGCTTAGTCTGTGCAAGTTCCTGAAGTCTGTACTCAACACTGCAGGTACCCCAAGTTTCTCCCATTGTATCACGGGGCCTAAATACCAGGTCAGCAGATGTCAGTGCCCCCATCAAATTCTGTTAGATGCAACTTCTATTAAAAAAAAAAAAACTTTTTAACCTTTACTTAATCTTGCAATGTTGCTGTGCTAATTAAATTAAATGAAGTATGGGTGCCTATTTGGTTGTCAATGAACTCTCTTACAAACATACTGCTGAGTATTGTAATCTAGACGAGATATTTTTCTAAGTATTGAAGTGCAATTTTTTCATCCTTCAAGGCCATCTCAGATGTCATCCACTGGCATGAGCCTTATCCACACAGCCAGGACTGACATTTCTTCCAAACTCCCTCATTTTTCACATTTTTCTCTCCTTTACACTCATTTTTTGCCCGATACAAAATGTAATAATTTGCATGCCTATCTCCTGCAGAGATCATTAGCTCCTTGAAGATATGACCCATGTCTTTTGATCCATGTGTTCCATACCCATCTTCATTTTTATTCTCAGCTATGCACTTTTTTGTTTTGGTTTCGTTTTTCATTTCTTTGTTTTTGTTTTGGTGACAAACCCAATATTGCTCAGGGGTTGCTCCTGGCTCTGTGCTCAGGAATTACTACTGGCAGGTTCAGGAGACCACATGGGATATCAAGGGATCAAACCCAGGTAGGCTGTGTGCAAGGCAAAAGCCCTATTTGCTATACTGGTGCAGCAGCTCATTCATAACCATTCAGTTTTAGGCATTTAAGTTACTTGTTTAAATGAATACAGCAACTGATATACAAGTGAATAAAAAGCTTAAGATTACTTGCCCCTGATTTTAAGATGATAGACAGTACCTACCTCCATTCTTCCACTCCTCCAATTCAATCTCATATCCAAATACATATAAAAATTATCATTATATATAATATTAATATATGCACACACAAAAACCCAAATGAGAGCGATCTTAAGAAACTAAAAGTTGGGACCCACATGGTAAGCTTGAACTGTGTTTTTAAATCCAGCCTAGCTCTTCCAATGATCATGCCTAGCCCCAAAAGCAGATAGCTGACCTCTCCCAGGGCTAGCTCCCACAGGAAGACATTAGAGGGCAGAAATTACCAGACCTGAGATCCCTCTTAATTATATAGCTCTGGTCTGGGTTATGGGCACCAGGCAAGCTTAAGAGGGTTCAGAGAAACCAGAATTAATGAGGATCTATATGTTTTCAGCTTCCTTGATCACTAGAATTCTACACCCACAGAACTTCACCCTACTTCTCTTTCTTTCTTGAGGACATTGGTTGAAAGATAGGGTAAAGGGAGAGAAGTAATGCACCATCATTTTTACAAAGCCCATCCAGAAATTACTAGATGCCTCAGACTAATCAGGAAATGTCTACTAGGCCTTATTGATATCTTGGCTTGTAAAAAGAAAAATCCCGATAAGTAACTTCCATGAGCAAATGTAGTTAAGTTGACTTGCTGAAAAGAACATTAGATCATGGTTCAACCTTCAACATAATGGGGCTGGGCCAGAGCTATAGCACAGCAATAGGGTGTTTGCCTTGCATGCTGCTGATCTGGAACTGATTCGGGTTCAGTCACCAGCATCCCATGTGAGTACCCTGAGCCTGCCAGGAGTGATTTCTGAGTGCTAATCCAGGAGTAACCCCTTTTGGGGTGTAGCCCCCAAAAAAAACAAACAAACAACATAATGGGGTTACTCCTTTCTTTTTATGACTAAACATCTTCCCCTAGGCAACAATTTTGTCTGAAATTCTTGGAATATTGAACTAAGATAGAAAAGAGATTTTCCAGTGGTTCAGCGCTGAAACTCTACATATAGGAAACACTGATTAGAGAAGGAAGGGTGAACCACTGGTCATAGTTATGAGCATCACTCTGTGCATGAAGTTCAGCCTTGCAGCCTGCCAGCTGGCACCTTTCTTCCCTCCCATCTCCATTCTGCCAATCCTCTAAGATGTAAATACTAAAAAGGAAGTACCAAAACAAAATCTCCAAATCTAACTTAAATTTTTTTAATATATTTTTTATTTAAACACCTTCATTACATACGTGATTGTGTTGTTTGGGTTTCAGTCATGTAAAGAACACCACCCATCACCAGTGCAACATTCCCATCAGCAATGTCCCAAATCTCCCTGCTCCCCACCCAACCCCCGCCTGTACTCTAGACAGGCTTTATATTTCCCTCATACATTTCATTATTAGGATAGTTCGAAATGTAGTTATTTCTCTAACAAAACTCGTCCCTGTTTGTGGTGAGCTTTATGAGGTGAGCTGTTACTTTCAGCTCTTTCCCTTTTGTGTCTGAAAGTTGTTATTGCAAGAATGTCTTTCATTTTTCTTAAAACCCATAGATGAGTGAGACCATTCTGCATTTTTTCTCTTTCTGACTTATTTCACTCAGCATAATAGATTCCATGTACATCCATGTATAGGTAAATTTCATGACTTCATCTCTCCTGACAGCTGCATAATATTCCATTGTGTATATGTACCACAGTTTCTTTAGCCATTCGTCTGTTGAAGGGTATCTTGGTTGTTTCCAGAGTCTTGCTATGGTAAATAGTGCTGCAATGAATATAGGTGTAAGGAAGGGATTTTTGTATTGTATTTTTGTGTTCCTAGGGTATATTCCTAGGAGTGGTATAGCTGGATCGTATGGGAGCTCGATTTCAGTTTTTGGAGGAATCTCCATATCACTTTTCATAAGGGCTGAACTAGACTGCATTCCCACCAGCAGTAGATAAGAGTTCTTTCTCTCCACATCCCTGCCAACACTGCTTGTTCTCATTCTTTGTGATGTGTGCCAATCTCTAGGGTGTGAGGTGGTACCTCATAGTTGTTTTGATTTGCATCTCCCTGATGATTCTGACTTAAATTTTTTATATTTTAATCAAATCCAATTTTTGTCATCTGGAGTTGAGCTCTGCTTTGCTATTGTGTAAATATTCCCAGAAATGCATTTCTTCATTTAAAATACCACAGAAAATTGAATAATACCTAAGAGATCTGTCATTTATAAGTGTCATTCAAGTCTTCTAAGTCTGACAAGATAAACAGGTTATGGAGAATTTTCTTTATATTCAAGTCATTTAATACTTACTTACCTAAAATAACTCTTGCTCTGGGCTATGAAGAAAGAAAATATTCTAGTTACCTTTTAAATGCATTTCTGGGGCCATAGAGATAGTTCAACATTACGCATATGCTTTGTATGCAGGAGACTTGAGTTTGAGCCCTACAATGTCCTTGAGCACAGCTAGAAGTGACCCTCAAAGCAGAAATAACCAGCAATTGCTAAATAATAATCAGAAAGATAAAATAATAGATAACTTTGAAGGAGACTAAGAAAAAGAAGTTCATTTAGTCTAATACACTTTTTGATTAGGTGTACTCTACCTGGCCATGAATATAACTCCAAAACATTATCAAACAAAAAAATTAAAATATAATTCTAGGGGGCCGGAGAGATAGATAGCACAGAGGCGTTTGCCTTGCAAGCAGCCGATCCAGGACCTAAGGTGGTTGGTTCAAATCCCGGCATCCCATATGGACCCCATGCTTTCCAGGAGCTATTTTGAGCAGATAGCCAGGAGTAACCCCTGAGTGCCACCAGGTGTGGCCCAAAAACCAAAAAATATAATAATAATAATAATTATATATATATATATATATATATATAAAATTCTAGAGATAGTATAAATAACCCTATGATGTTCTTCCCTCAGGAATGGAGATGAGAGTAGGGATGGGGAACACGATGGTGGAGAAAGTGGTGTTGAAACATTGCGTGCATGAAGTCTTACCAATTAAAGTATTAGAAACACAGTGCTTGGGGCCGGAGAGACAGCATGGAGGTAGAGCGTTTGCCTTGCATGCAGAAGTATGGCGGTTTGAATCTCGGCATCCCATATGGTTCCCCGAGCCAGCCAGGAATGATTTGAGTGCTGCCAGGTGTGACCCAAAAACAAAAAAAAGAAAAGAAAAGAAAAGAAACACAGTGCCAAAAAGAAAACTAATTTTTAAAAGATCGCTTGCCCACCACACACACACACACACACACACACACACACACACACAGTGTAACAGATCCCTAGATCATATGTCACCTGTTTAAGGTTGGAGGCTAACCAAGATGCCCTTCAACAGACGAATGGCTAAAGAAACTGTGGTACATATACACAATGGAATATTATGCAGCTGTCAGGAGAGATGAAGTCATGAAATTTTCCTATACATGGATGTACATGGAATCTATTATGCTGAGTGAAATAAGTCAGAGAGAGAGAAAAAAACACAGAATGGTCTCATTCATCTATGGGTTTTAAGAAAAATGAAAGACATTCTTGCAATAATAATTTTCAGACACAAAGAAAAGAGCTGGAAGTTCCAGCTCACCTCAGGAAGCTCACCACAAAGAGTGATGAGTTTAGTTAGAGAAATAACTACATTTTGAACTGTCCTAATAATGAGAATTTATGAGGGAAATGGAGAGCCTGTCTAGAGTACAGGCAGGGATCGGGTGGGGAGGAGGGAGATTAGGGACATGGGTGATGGGAATGTTGCACTGGTGATGGGTGGTGTTCTTTACATGACTGAAACCCAAACACAATCATGTATGTAATCAAGGTGTTTAAATAAAATATATTATAAAAAAAAAAAGGTTGGGGGCCGGGCTGTGGCGCTAAAGGTAAGGTGCCTGCCTTGCCTGCACTAGCCTTGGATGGACCGCGGTTCGATCCCCCGGTGTCCCATATGGTCCCCCAAGAAGCCAGGAGCAACTTCTGAGCACATAGCCAGGAGTAACCCCTGAGCGTTACCGGGTGTGGCCCAAAAACCAAAAAAAAAAAGGTTGGAGGCTATGCTTAGTCATCCTGTCTGTTGTCACTGCAGTGTCCCAGATCACCTCACCGGTCATTGGAGGAAACAGTCAACAGGTTGTATAAAATAAAGTTTCTCAGAATCTCTGATTTTTTTATTCTCTCAAGTAAAGTTAAATTGGTGTCCTCAAACCAGCTAGAAATTCAATAGTGCTTAATATTCATCAATAAAATAAGATAATATATGGCTTTGAAGGAACAAGAGAAGGAAGTTTAATCTAAAACAGGCAGATAGGGAAAAGGACCTCCCACAATCTCTCCATAGCAATGAGATCTTGGGAGTAATAAAATCAACTAGCTTGAGGCTTCCAGGACCCACCTGTGGACACAGGAGCTCATAGTACAGACCCAGAGAAGACAGAAACCCAACCCACCCTCACCCTAAGAAAGAAGTCTTCGTAGAAACAAAGGCCAGGAAAGGAAGGTCAAAGAGGACCATCATTTGTCCCAACCCTTCCCTTAGCAACCACTCTAGCAAT